>NW_024730668.1:19996817-20034317 GCF_018991925.1 Homarus americanus
CTAAAACATATTTCTTCGTCACTGTCGTATTTTGAACACTTACACGTCCTGCCAACTATAGTTCATATTAACAGATGAACTCTTGGTGACATAAGGACACCATAGAATAACAACATGGCTGTTTTCTTTACTACATATATAAAGATGAGTGCAGTACAGTCACTCAAAAACTATCCACACAAAACTATGTCGAAAAAATATGACACAACGATTGAAGAATTTTGACAACCCTACCGAGACAACAGGAGTCGCAGTGTTCATTGTGAAATTCATCGATCACCCCAAGTACAGATAGTTTTTTTGGGGACTGACTACATACTTTAGAGTGGAGAAGCATCAAGGAAAACACTCCTGGAAGTACAATCGTCTCCTTGTCATCATGAACCGTAACTCCCGTACATAACACGAGGATAGACTCCGTTACAGCGAGGGCAAAAATAGTACAGTGGTGACAAAGCGTAACGTGGATTTAATGGTGCGTTATGGTGTGGGTGGTGGTGGTGGTGATGAATGTGGGTGGTGGTGGTGGGTGTTGGTAGTTGTGGTTGATTGTGGTGGTTGTGGGTAGTAGTGGTAATATTGATAATGGTGGAAGAGGTGATATAGTGGTGGAAGAGATGGTATAGTGGTGGAAGAGATGGTGTAATGGTGGAAGAGATGGTATAGTGGTGGAAGGGGTGGTATAGTGGTGGAAGGGGTGGTATAGTGGTGGAAGGGGTGGTATAGTGGTGGAAGAGATGGTGTAATGGTGGAAGAGATGGTATAGTGGTGGAAGGGGTGGTATAGTGGTGGAAGAGGTGGTATAGTGGTGGAAGATATGGTATAGTGTGAATTTGGAAGAAGTGGTATAGTGGTGGAAGAGTGGTATAATTAATTGGAAAGAGATAGTTGTAATGGTGGAAGAGAGATGGTATAGTGGTGGAAGGGGTGGTATAGTGGTGGAAGAGATGGTATAATTGGTGGAAGAGATGAATTGTAATGGTGGAAGGGGTGGTATAATGGTGGAAGGAGATTGGTATAGTGGTTGGAAGGGGTGGTATAGTGGTGGAGAATTGGTATAGTGGTTGGAAGAGGGTATAATTGGTGGAAGAGATGGTATAGTGGAAGAGGTGGTATAGTGGTGGAAGAGTTGGTATAGTGGTGGAAGAGGTGGTATAATGGTGAATTGGTAGAGTGGTGGAAGAGTGGTATAGTGGTGGAAGAGAACAGTATGTGGTGGAGAGATGGTATAGTGGTGGAAAGGTGGTATAGTGGTGGAAGAGGTGGTATAGTGGTGGAAGGGGGTGGTATAGTGGTGGAAGGTGGTATAATGGTGAAGGGGGTGGTAGAGTGAATTTGGAAGGAGTGGTATAGTGGTGGAAGAGGTGGTATAGTGGTGGAAGAGTGGTATAGTGGTGGAAGAGGTGGTATAGTGGTGGAAGAGGTGGTATAGTGGTGGAAGAGGTGGTATAGTGGTGGAAGAGGTGGTATAGTGGTGATAATGTTGACAGTTGTGGAAAGAGTTGGTGGTGATAATGTTAAGAGTAACAGACAGCAGGGAACTTTCATTACAAAAACATTAAAAATGTAAAAACTAACGAGAACTCCAAAAACAATACTTAGCCATTTTGTTTCTGAAAAAAAAATCGTACACAATAAAATAACTGGGGTAAGGATGAGTGTTAAACTGTGACAATTTACTCCAAGTTTCAATGGAGCCAAGTACCACAGCTGAAGGCAGATGGTATATTGGACTTCAATAGACAACCGGAACATGAGAGCTCTAAGCGTTGTGTTGAATTTATGTACAGACAGACAGACAGACAGATATAGACGTGAATATATATAATTTAAAACATATGGCGAGTGACAATCGTGTAATCGTCCCTCTCACATGACTTATATATTTTCTACGTTTAAAAGTTGAAGACAAGACGGTGTGTGTGTGTGTGTGTGTGTGTGTGTGTGTGTGAGGTTTATATGTTATCTTCCAACCAGTTTGTACCACTTTCTCTACACTTTTCTTCCACCTTTCTCCACTTATATTACCCCCACTTTCTTTCAACACAGTCTCCCCGTGATCCACCTACACAAAAAAATAGCCACTACATGAATAAGATAATGAAAACCACCAAACGTCTTCGTCTCGTCACTCTTATCACCAATACTTGCAAGTCCACAGTCAGACGATGGAGAACGTTTAGACTCCAGTACACCAAGTCTCTTTCATCCCGGGACACGACCTCAGCCAGGAAAGTTGCGTGGGGGAGGTTGAAGACCATGGGGTTAACTCTTCCACCTTGAACCCCTCCCGAGAAGCTGAACTTCCTCGTCCTGAAGAAGTCTGTTATTTCTTCAGGTATAGAAGGGATTTAGAAGGTCGTCCACCGGCTGAGTGGTGGCCTTATGGTTACCTTCAGTGACTGGGGGCAGGCCAAACAACTGAAGAAAGTCACTTGCATTAACGACATGCCAGTGAAGCTGTGACCGCTGAACTCTGGGACAACGCAGTGTGGGGGATATTGATGAGGAAGAGGAGGAATAAATTAAGAGAACGTAAAAATAACAAGACTACTCCTTATGTGTGTTGTATTTACTAATCTATAATACATTAGTTAAACAATAAAACTACATAACATCATTTTAAACAGTAATGCATTTAATCTTGGCTACAGCTTCACAAACAATCATACGATGAAATTAAAATTGTGATGAATCCAATGAAAGTATTTTAGTGGAGTATTGTGGAGTATTTATAGTTTATTATATAATTTAAGCTTAAGTGACATAAAATATACCCGTAAGATACATCTGTCCTGCAACCGTTCTTAACCTAACCTAACACGGGGTCACTGCCACTATGTCCTGCACCGTCCACCTCACTCACTCACTAACACAACTTTCTCTACAGTTTTACGCCAACATAAGTTTCATTTTGATTTTATATACAGTTGCTTCAAGAACAGGTGTTATTAATCATCCACCCTTAGTTATCATACCAGTTATCAATTATCCACTCATAGTTATCATACGAAAGTTATGAAGCCTTAGTTTTTGTTATCATACCAGAGTTATCAATCCTTAGCTTTATCAAACGTTTACTTGTGTGATTGTGTTAGTTATCAAACCATGAGTTATCAATCAGCCACCCATTCTCGTGTTATCATACCCGCAGCAGACCATCAGCTGACCCCGCGGCAGGCCATCAGCTGACCCCGCGGCAGACCATCAGATGACCCCGCGGCAGACGATCAGATGACCCCGCAGCGGCGCAGCAGACCATCAGCTGACCAAAGAGCCTCATGTCTACAACACTCACACCACCAAGACAGGTTTGCCGACCCATCAACTTTCTACCTATATTTAATTTTCCTGGTTTCTCGTCACCTTCGTCCCTCAATTAAACTATTCTCCATCTAAGTGAGGTATTATAGTCTTCTCATCTGTCTAAGTGAGGTATTATAGTTCTTCTCATCTGTCTAAGTGAGGTATTATAGTTCTTCTCATCTGTCTAAGTGAGGTATTATAGTTCTTCTCATCTGTCTAAGTGAGGTATTATAGTTCTCATCTAAGTGAGGTATTATAGTTCTTCTCATCTGTCTAAGTGAGGTATTATAGTTCTTCTCATCTGTCTAAGTGAGGTATTATAGTTCTTCTCATCTAAGTGAGGTATTATAGTTCTTCTCATCTGTCTAAGTGAGGTATTATAGTTCTTTCATCTGTCTAGAGGTATTATAGTTCTTCTCATCTGTCTAAGTGAGGTATTATAGTTCTTCATGTCTAAGTGAGGTATTATAGTTCTTCTCATCTGTCTAAGTGAGGTATTATAGTTCTTCTCATCTGTCTAAGTGAGGTATTATAGTTCTTCTCATCTTCTAAGTGAGGTATTATAGTTCTTTCATCTGTCTATGAGGTATTATAGTTCTTCTCATCTGTCTAAGTGAGGTATTATAGTTCTTCTCATCTGTCTAAGTGAGGTATTATAGTTCTTCTTCTGTCTAAGTGAGGTATTATAGTTCTTCTCATCTGTCTAAGTGAGGTATTATAGTTCTTCTCATCTGTCTAAGTGAGGTATTATGTTCTTCTCATCTGTCTAAGTGAGGTATTATAGTTCTTCTCATCTGTCTATGAGGTATTATAGTTCTTCTCATCTAAGTGAGGTATTATAGTTCTTCTCATCTGTCTAAGTGAGGTATTATAGTTCTTCCTCATCTGTCTAAGTGTGGTATTATAGTTCTTCTCATCTGTCTAAGTGAGGTATTATAGTTCTTCTCATCTGTCTAAGTGAGGTATTATAGTTCTTCTCATCTGTCTAAGTGAGGTATTATAGTTCTTCTATCTGTCTAAGTGAGGTATTATAGTTCTTCTCATCTGTCTAAGTGAGGTTTATAGTTCTTCTCATCTGTCTAAGTGAGGTATTATAGTTCTTCTCATCTGTCTAAGTGAGGTATTATAGTTCTTCTCATCTGTCTAAGTGAGGTATTATAGTTCTTCTCTCTTCTATGAGGTATTATAGTTCTTCTCATCTGTCTAAGTGAGGTATTATAGTTCTTCTCATCTGTCTAAGTGAGTATTATAGTTTCTTATCTGTCTATGTGGTATTATAGTTCTTCTCTCTGTCTAAGTGAGGTATTATAGTTCTCTCATCTAAGTGAGGTATTATAGTCTTCATCTGTCTATGAGGTATTATAGTTCTTCTCATCTGTCTAAGTGAGGTATTATAGTTCTTCTCATCTGTCTAAGGTGGTATTATAGTTCTTCTCATCTGTCTAAGTGAGGTATTATAGTTCTTCTCATCTGTCTAAGTGAGGTATTATAGTTCTTCTCTATCTGTCTAAGTGGTATTATAGTTCTTCTCATCTAAGTGAGGTATTATAGTTCTTCTCATGTCTAAGTGAGGTATTATAGTTCTTTCATCTGTCTAAGTGAGGTTATTATAGTTCTTCTCATCTGTCTAAGTGAGGTATTATAGTTCTTCTCATCTGTCTAAGTGAGGTATTATAGTCTTCTCATCTAAGTGAGGTATTATAGTTCTTCTCATCTGTCTAAGTGAGGTATTATAGTTCTTCTCATCTGTCTAAGTGAGGTATTATAGTTCTTCTCATCTGTCTAAGTGAAATATTATAGTTCTTCTCATCTGTCTAAGTGAGGTATTATAGTTTTCTCTCTGTCTAAGTGAGGTGATAGTTCTTCTCATCTGTCTAAGTGAGGTATTATAGTTCTTCTCATCTGTCTAAGTGAGGTATTATAGTTCTTCTCATCTGTCTAAGTGAGGTATTATAGTTCTTCTCATCTGTCTAAGTGAGTATTATAGTCTTCTCATCTAAGTGAGGTATTATAGTTCTTCTCATCTGTCTAAGTGAGGTTATTATAGTTCTTCTCATCTGTCTAGAAGAGTATTATAGTTCTTCTCATCTGTCTAAGTGAGGTATTATAGTTCTTCTCATCTGTCTAAGTGAGGTATTATAGTTCTTCTCATCTGTCTAAGTGAGGTATTATAGTTCTCATCTGTCTAAGTGAGGTATTATAGTTCTTCTCATCTGTCTAAGTGAGTATTATAGTTCTTCTCATCTGTCTAAGTGAGGGTATTATAGTTCTCATCTGTCTAAGTGAGGTATTATAGTTCTTCTCATCTGTCTAAGTGGTGTATAGTTCTTCTCATCTGTCTAAGTGAGGTATAGTTCTTCTCTCTGTCTAAGTGAGGTATTATAGTTCTTCTCATCTGTCTAAGTGAGGTATAGTTCTTCTCATCTGTCTAAGTGAGGGTATTATAGTTCTTCTCATCTGTCTAAGTGAGGTATTATAGTTCTCATCTGTCTAAGTGAGGTATTATAGTTCTTCTCATCTGTCTAAAGTGAGGTATTATAGTTCTTCTCATCTGTCTAAGTGAGGTATTATAGTTCTTCTCTATCTGTCTAAGTGAGGTATTATAGTTCTTCTCATCTTCTAAGTGAGGTATTATAGTTCTTCTCATCTGTCTAAGTGAGGTATTATAGTCTTCTCACATCTAAGTGAGGTATTATAGTTCTTCTCATCTGTCTAAGTGAGGTATTATAGTTCTTCTCATCTGTCTAAGTGAGGTATTATAGTTCTTCTCATCTGTCTAAGTGAGGTATTATAGTTCTTCTCATCTGTCTAAGTGAGGTATTATAGTTCTTCTCATCTGTCTAAGTGAGGTATTATAGTTCTTCTCATCTGTCTAAGTGAGGAGTATTATAGTTCTTCTCATCTGTCTAGGTGGGATAGTCTTCTCATCTAAGTGAATTATAGTTCTTCTCATCTGTCTAAGTGAGGTATTATAGTTCTTCTCATCTGTCTAAGTGAAGTATTATAGTCTTCTCATCTGTCTAAGTGAGGTATTATAGTTCTTCTCACCTGTTTAAGTGAGGTATTCTCTCATTAAGGAAGGTCGTTCACTACTACCAGGTGGCTCCAGAGGTCAGGCAGATGGTTAAGTCACCCCTCCTCAGGTGACCTTCTCGGTAAGGTAAACCTTCAGGTATTACACAATCCTCCAACCTCTCCTCCTCCCTCCTCTGTCTGTCTGTCTGTCTTGTCTTTCTACTTTTTTTAAATTTTACAATGTTGTCTGTTGTAAATGTGTGTGTGTGTGTGTGTGTGTGTGTGTGTATGTGTGTGTGTGTGTGTGTGTTGTGTGTGTGTGTGTGTGTGTGTGTGTGTGTGTGTGTGTGTGTGTGTGTGTGTGTGTGTGTGTGTGTTGTGTGTGTGTGTGTGTGTGTGTGTGTGTGTGTGTGTGTGTGTGTGTGTGTAGGGGTCTGTTTGTGTGTGTAGGGGTCTGTTTGTGTGTGTAGGGGTCGTCTGTGTGTGTGTGTGTGTGTGTGTGTGTGTGTGTGTGTGTGTGTGTGTGTGTGTGGTGTGTGTGTGTGTGTGTGTAGGGTCTGTTTGGGTGTAGGGTCAGTCTGTGTGTGTGTGTGTGTGTGTGTGTGTGTGTGTGTGTGTGTGTGTGTGTGTGTGTGAGGGTCTGTTTGTGTGTGTAGGGGCCGTCTGTGTGTGTGTGTGTGTGTGTGTGTGTGTGTAGGGGTCTGTTTGTGTGTGTAGGGTCTGTTTGTGTGTGTAGGGTCGTCTGTGTGTGTGTGTGTGTGTGTGTGTGTGTGTAGGGTCTGTTTGTGTGTGTGTGTGTGTGTGTGTGTGTGTGTGTGTGTGTGTGTGTGTGTGTGTGTAGGGGTTGTTTGAGGTGATGTCTGTGTGTGTGTGTGTGTGTGTGTGTAGGGGTCTGTTTGTGTGTGTGTGTGTGGGTCTGTTTGTGTGTGTGTGTGTGTGTGGTGTTGGGTGTGTGTATTGCCTCAGTATAACCCATTCTCCACATCTTCATCTATTCATTATTCACCCATTCTCTCCTATTCTCACCATTATTCAATTATCCTACACAGAAATCCTATTTATCCTCTCATTCATCCTAGAAAATCCTTCCCACATCCTTCATCCTATCTACGTCCTTCACTAAACACTACCTAGAAATGTACTCTCTCTCCTATCCGAGTACTTTTTTAAATCATAATTCACGAGTTCTTGTTAAATCCTATCCGAGTACTATTTTAATCCTATTCACGAGTACTTATTAAATCCTAATTCACAAGTACCTGTTAAATCTTATCCTCGAGTACTTCTTAAATTCTACTCACAAATACTCACTAAATCCCATCCGAGTACTTAATGACTCTTACCTACGAGTACTTATTAAATCCTATCCTTGAGTACGAATCAAATCCCATCCTCGAGTACTTAGCATTCCCTCCTGCCAATGAGTATATATAAGACATCATTACCCAGTCATTACTAATCACGTTTCAGTCTATTAAACACGAAGATCGAAGCATTATGACACGAAGATCAAAGCATTATGACACGAAGATCAAAGCATTATGACACGAAGATCGAAGCATTATGACACGAAGATCGAAGCATTATGACACGAAGATCAAAGCATTATGACACGAAGATCGAAGCATTATAACACGAACATCGAAGCATTATGACACGAAGATCGAAGCATTATGACACGAAGATAAAAGCATTATGACACGAAGATCGAAGCATTATGACGAAGATCGAAAGCATTATGACACGAAGATCGAATCATTATAACACGAAGATCGAAGCATTATAACACGAAGATCGAAGCATTATGACACGAAGATCGAAGCATTATAACACGAAGATCGAAGCATTATGATACGAAGATCGAAGCATTATGACACGAAGATCGAATCATTATAACACGAAGATCGAAGCATTAAGACACGAAGATCGAAGCAGTATGACACTCGGGAGACCTTCGCACACCTACGAGAGAATATAATAATTGTTCCATTGTTATGTACTGAGATGCCGAGCACTATATGATGAGGGAAGGGAAGTAATGTTTGGTAACTCGATCACATCCGGGAAATAAACAAAATCTATAATGCCAGATGGCGAAACATTCCTATAAATTCACTAAATGAAGAATTATATCACAGGATCGCTAAGTCTAGGCTTGTACAGCAAATTATAATACATATATATTTTTTCCACCCGTGTGACACATTCCTGACGATACGAGACACCCCCAAAAAAATAAAAATAAAATAAAATAAATAAATAAACACGGAAAACTATATAAATAAAGTTTATTAATTATCTTGTTAATGGACGTTTATTTGACGAACATAATGGTAGGTGGAATAAATTTAGGTAACGCTAAAGTAGTCTGTATCTGCAACAATAACTTGGTAGAGTTGATGTGGTCTTACCTTCGAAAGTCCTTGTAAATATCCCGAGTCTCCAGGATGGTATCTGTCTTATGTCTATTCTTAATTACGAAACATTTTGATTCACAATAAAATAAATTTCAATATTGGTATTGCTGTTCTTGATCTATGTCCTTCCGCTTGCCTGAACAAAAACATTAACTTGTCAACGGAATAACCACTGTTTACAAGTACCACATTCTTTGGCTGCTAAACCATTGCTTCCCGAGTGACAATTAATCCCGCGAAGCAAAAAAACAAAACAAAACAACTTTAGCGTCTTGTAAATGTCGGCAAAGTTGTCGACCCTCACTGTTTGCCACGCGAGAAACTGGGTGGGACCTTCGCCCTGTATCACCCCACCTCTTACTAGCACGGCGCGAGGCACACTGACTCACTCACTCAATCTAGGTCCCCGTAAAACAGCTGAGTGAATGAGTTCGTGCGTGTGTCTTTCTCTTTCTCTCTCTCTCCCTTACTGCCGAGACCGAGAGAGAAATCGTCGACGTCACACCTGACCCAGAAGCTACTTTGTGTGTGTGTGTGTGTGTATGAGCGCGCTCGACCAAAAGTTGCAGGTACTCTATATACTTATTCAGATGTCAGATTCACATTTACCCTAACGCATGTTGGTATTTGAGAAAAACAATACAACTTAACCTCCCAGCTACACAGGTTATATGAGCTCTGAGGAAGACGTACCAGACGAGTGATTAGTGCAAGACATCCATCACTCACACACGTCAGTCTCCCTTCGATAACATCAAGACTTCAATTTCTTAGTTAACTTCTATCTTTTAAGTTTAATAATTACAAGATTTTAACCGTTCTAAAATAAGACGTGTTTATCACTAACACATTACGACGCAAAGATTCTGAGGTTATTTACATATTTCGTAGGATTTAACTGATCATCTGAAAAGGATTTGAGGCCCACGATTCTTACACAGTCCGGGGATACAACAGGTTATCCCAGGAGCAAGTTAAAGAGCCGGCAGTCTTTCCATCTTCTTGGGAGTAAGTTCGATGTACAGTCACTCAAAACACACACACACACACACACACACACACACACACACAAGACCATCTACTATTAACTGACTTCAGAACACTGTGTCTTCATTACCACGGGAAGAATTCAATCATCCTGAAGAGAATGTAAAACCTCAACGTGTCTTGTTCTTATTGCATGAAATTTTTGGTAGATAATTTGACAAAAACAAATAAAAACAATAAGCATCTTTTAATGTTTTATATCTCAACTGTGTGTAGGGGATGAGAGACCACAGATAAACGTTAAAATTATCAATATAACCATCATTTTTGACCTTCATGTTGACTAGAAGGAAATAAAGGTCGATACTAAAAAGGAAACTTGTCATTGATGTGGTTTTCCGATGAGGGTATAAGACTCAATCCTTTGTTACGAGTCAATAGTTACGGAAATAATAAGTATATCAATCTGACCTCTGTTTCCTTCTCTTCCCTACAAAAAGAAAAATATAATTAACTTGTACCATCAGAGAATAGGGTGAAAATACTGCCTCCATCATCACTTGACACTCGAGGGTTCAATATTTACGGCATCAGTACCTGTAAACGATGCCAAATCTTTCCACTGAATTAGATAACCGACATACCGACAATTAATTCATTAGTAAAAGCAAGGAAGCAGTGTGAACTAACAGACCATATCTATAAAACTTGGAATAATCACATAATTCATAATAACCTTTGGGAAACTTTCTCTCAATTTTCCATTCGAGAACTTTGGAAGTCATGAGTGCGTGAGATGTGTGTGTGTGTGTGTGTGTGTGTGTGTGTGTGTGTGTGTGTGTGTGTGTGTGTGTGTGTGTGTGTGTGTGTGTGTGTGTGTGTGTGTGTGTGTGTGTGTGTGTGTGTGTGTGTGGTTTTGATGCTGCCACTCACCTAACGCAATGGTAGCATGCGTTCATTCCCTTACCATCTCCACGCGATCTCACACGATACGGTTTGGCAAAAAGAGTAAAAGAATCATTCACACAACACCACACCGTCATCTGTTTACTTAAATCTAGTTCGCAGTAACTCTAAATTTCACGCAATTATTTCATCTTAACCTTATCGATATAACCTGGCAATTAAACTAAATACTTTAACCCAAATAGCTGAAATTTATTCTAACATAACCCAAGAAACTTTAAACTTAGCTAAACTAACCCGATAACTGAAACCTAATAAAACCAGGATACCATAACCTAACAACATAATGATAACACTGTACTAATAACTTTATGATAATATAATGTACAGTCACTCAAAAACTATCTATACCAAATTGTGTTGAAAAAATATGACACAACGGACGAAGAATTTTGACAACCCTACGGAGACAACAGGAGTCACAGTGTTCATTCTGAAATTCATCGATCACCCCAAGTACAGATAGTTTTTTGGATTGACTGTACCTCATTCACCTGTCGACTAATGAAAGCTACGGATAATTAAGTAATAAGACAAGACAACACAATACCTGGGAAGATGAGACCCACGTGCTGTTTTCTTTCACGGAGTCTTTCTTGGAGTCTTTTCTTGAGTCTTTCTGTCGTCTTTCTTGGAGTCTTTTCTGGAGTCTTTCTGGAGTCTTTTCTTGGAGTCTTTCTTGGAGTCTTTTCTTGAGTCTTTCTGGAGTCTTTTCTTGGAGTCTTTCTTGGAGTCTTTTCTTGAGTCTTTCTGGAGTCTTTCTTGGAGTCTTTTCTTGAGTCTTTCTGGAGTTTTTCTTGGAGTCTTTTCTTGAGTCTTTCTGGAGTCTTTCTTCTCCCTGTTGGTGTGGAGTAGCTGGCAGGGGGTGAAGGTAAGGGAGCTCTCGTGAGTACTGTGGTTCCTTGGTGATGATTGGATGGATGTTGTTCATTTAGGTCCACAAAAGAAGATTCACTGATGGAGGGAAGTGTGGAGTTCGTTTGTGGTTCGTGGTTGTGGTTGTGGTAGTTGTGGTAGTGTGTGGTAGTGGTGGTAGGAAGCATGAGTCTGCTGGACCCAACAGGTGACCGAGTTGCTGGGGAAAGAGAAAGGCTTCGTTATAACGCACATCACACACATCACCCTCCCCTCGCCTTACCTGGTCACTCACCTGTCTCTTACCTGCCACACTTTATAATTAACTACATGTGATTCCTTAAATCATTGCGTGATTTGCATGTTCTATGTGAGTTTAAGTCCTTAAGTCATCAGTATTCCCTTTAAAACTTTACTATATAGAACAAAGAACTAAGGAAGATAACAATAATTTTCAACAAATATATTTTATTATTATTATTGTTATTATTATTATTATTATTATTATTATTATTATTATTATTATTATTATTATTATTATTATTATTATGCTCAATATATCTTTTGCGATCATGTTAGTTAGCCTGTCGTACTGTGGTAGCCTGTGGTATCATGGTAGTGTGTGTGGTACCTTGATGGTCTGTGGTATCATGATAGTTGGTTGTATCACGATAAGTAATTCTTTATGGTCCCCGACAGCGGCTCACAACATGTAATTATTTCAACGACAACTCATGGTATTATAGAAGAAAGCCAACCCAAGCAGAATAAGAGCGAACGTTAGTCTGGCGTAACTTCCATAAGTGTATCATTATGGTGGGTGGAGAGAAGACTGGCGAACGTTAGTCTGGCGTAGTTTCCACATATTCTGTATCTGTGTCATAAGGGGGAACTCCAGGGGCCAGTTAATAAGCTTTATATTGGTGATACCTGTTATGATTACGGACCTTCAATCCACGCCATGATAGCTGTCAGTCGGAGTAACATATCAATATTTTCTTTCGACCGGAGTTAAGAGCCTCGTGTCATACTAATAGAGTCTCAGAGCTATCTTGAAGTCATCTTGGTTGTCATCCATGTATTAAATTATGAGACACACACATCCTTAAATGTTCGTAGGTATACATTTCTTTATTTTAACCCTTTGAGTCCTGAAGGGTTAAATCATAATCGTCAAGGGGTTAAATCAACGTCATCAAGAGGTTTAAATCATCATCAAGGGGTTAAATCATCATCGTCAACAAAGGGTTAAATTATCATCAAGAAGTTAAATCATCATCGTCAACAAAGGGTTAAATCTTCATCGTCAAAGGGTTAAATCATCGTCATCAAAGGGTTAAGTTCGAATGTGAAAAGGTATCTAACCGTATTCACCTGATTCGTTCAACTGCCTCACCTAAGCTTACACACAAAAATGGATTCTAAAAGACTCCCACGTCAAATCTTCCTCCAAACTGAAGATGTGAGAGATTGTACTTGCCTTAATTTATGACGCAAAGATGAGTCAGAACAGCTATTGACTCGGAAAAACAGGATTTGGGGCTCTAACTAAGGATTTGGGGGTTTAACTACGGATTTTGGGGTCTAGCTAAGGATTTGGGGCTCTAACAACGGACTTTGGGGTCTAAATAAGGATTTGGGGCTCAATGGAAAGTCTTTTATACCCTAAGAAATGTTTTAAGGCCATTTAATAATGTTTTGGGGTATAATGAAAGGTCTGGGTTCCCTAAAAAAAAGTTTCTGAACCCTAATCAAACATTTTAAGACCCATGAACCATTTTTGGGCCACAAGTAAATTTTGTGGGTCCAAGAAAAGTTTTGGGACCATAAGTAAATTTTGTAGGTCCATGAAAACTTTTGAGGAGTCACTAAAAAAATTAAGGTCCTAAACAAAGTCTTGATGACCATAAGGAAGGCGTTAAGGCCGTGAGAGAAAGGTTGTAGAATTTGTCTATTATCTACGGCTGAGAGTGAAAGGAAAAGGTGGACGGTAGCCAAGAGAAGGGAGCTCCAGACTGACGAAGCGGAAATAATTGTAGCGCGTGTAAACTTATCAACGCCAAGAACGGTTCAGCTCCCTCAGTGTAACTTCCAGGTTTAAAATTCTCAAGGGTCAGTACGTTCAACTTTCTCTCCTGACTGGAAAAGTAATAACGCATTCAACAAATGTGAAATTAAGAGCATTTATATGTATTGATGGTGCGGTGGCTAAGTGGCTACACCGCTCGTCTTTTGTCCTAAGGGTAAATGGTTCTATCCACATGTAATCTAAGTCCACTCAGCTTGGGAAGTGAATGCGGTAGAGTACAGTGTCGACTATATCGTAATTTACACACCAAAGGCTTATTAACATCGTATTCTATTCACACATGGAGTCTCTAACGGGTCGTCATGCTTATGAAACTTACTTTTACTTTCAACTCCTATTGGCATGCCTGCAAAATGAATCATGATCCTGTACAATATCGAATACTAACCAGTAAAGAAAATGTAAAAAAAAGACATATTGTATTCCCTGTCCAGAAGTCAGTGTCACTCACCTACAATGGCAAGATTAAAAAAAGAAGTCAGTCAGTCTTAAAATTATCAAGTAGAGTTTCGTCAGTAATACTTGTGTTGTCCGACAGGTTAAATTACATCATGAAGAAAATTTATTGGTATGGTGGAATTCATGACACGATTATGCTTTGTAACAGCAAATATGACCTAAAATGTGGTGATGTAGTGCTAAATATTTACCTCTTATAGGTAATGACACACACACACACACACACACACACACACACACACACACACACACACACACACACACACACACACACACACACACACACAATATTAGAAAATTAAACTAACCTGTACTCAAGCCTCGACAACAAGAACTTACAGCACGGCATAAGTCTAGGTGTGTGTGTGAGAGAGAAAACAGTAGAGATTATGTTCCTTGTATCAGTCACTCACTCTACCCAACACCTTCCTGCCGCTGGGTTTCCTTACCATCTGATATACAGCTTCCCGAGATTCTAATAAAATGAATGATATTTTTAGTGACGTAACCTTACTGACTATTAATGAAAATGTACGTACATGTTTGGGCGTGTCTGTGTAGAAGTTACGAGTCTGTTATGTATCTGTGTGCATGTATCTATGTGTAAGTGTCCGTGTGCGTAAGTGTATCATTACTCCCGAGTCCAGTCACGTACAGAAGCCTAACACAAAACACATGTAAACGGCAGGATCTAGTAACTAAGGAAATATAACACGGAAGTCTGGTTTATGTACAAGAGACACAATGTCATCAGGCTATACCCAAGAACCGCCTCGTCAAGATACTGCCGCAGTGAACTTAAGACTAATTCACTAAATAACAGGTTTGGGGACACCATCTTAAGGCGCTTTAGGCCGGAGATATAAATCTTCACCTGCTTGGGCTATTCATCCCCGGAAATGCAAATGAAGAGCTTTCAAAGTTGGCCGAGTGTTGACTACTGCAGTGGCTTTGTAACTCACATTTACTATCACCTCAACTATGCTCGTTAAAATGCAGGTTGTGTAATGAGGACGGCACGACTGTCAATTGCCTTCTGGGTTAATGTCACGGTTAGGTTAGGTTCTTTTTAATTAAGGGTAATTACCATTTGAAGATCAGTTATAGAATTTTTTTTACATTTATAACAATTTAATCTAATTTAGCCTAATCAAACCTAACATTAGTTAATCTAATTAAGCCTATTTTAACCTCCATTTAATCTAACCTAACCTCTATCTAACTTGGCTAATGTAACTTAACCTAACATCATTAACTTAACCTAACAAAAACTAATCTTATTTTTATCTAACCCAATATAACTTAATCCAACTTAACTTATACTGCAGTGTAACAACGAAACCTATACTGATCATAACTTAAATTACCACAAATTAACTTAACCTGCCGTAAATTAACCTGATCTACCAAAAAATTAACCTACCCAAACCTATCCTAAAGTAACTTAACTAAAATTAACTTAACCTACCATATACTAAACTACCCTACCCTAGATTTCCTATAGTAGTCCTCGTAAATAAAATAAAATTCCCTGCAGCAAATAAGAACCATTACTGTAATCTAAACATGGCACATAGGGTTAGGTTGCCTTTGGTGTTTTCTTCTATTGATTTCAGATATATTTAGTGATATTACGTAAAATGTATTTCTGTTGCCAATTTTGTTATATTCTTGAGCTAAGAAAGTTTTTATCATCAATGTAAATATTTCCTCGAGTTGGTGCTAAGGGCGCGCCACTCTTGTCAAGTATTACCGAATATATAATAAGACAATAAACAGCAGAACGAATTACACGTCGGCGGGTTAGTCGTCAATATCGGGTGGCAAAAGAATCGGTTTTTAGTCAAGTTGCCCAAAACACGAAGGTTACAACCGACTTGTTTTCCGTGTACACATATCAAGGTAGTTTTTTCGCCATGAATATTAAATACAACTAAATGATCACCTGAAGATTAGCTCCCCAGCTTATTTTACCTGATTGATTAAACAGCCTATAGTTATACCTCGGTGGGGGTGGGGTTAAGTTGGTTAGGTTAGGTTAGGTTAGGTTAGGTTAGGTTAATGAAATAAGCCGTGAGATGGGCCAATGTTCAAGTGATCATTCCATTTAAATAATTGATGATTCATAAACAACAGACCGTAGCCCCAAACTGGTGATTTAGCCGGCACCGTTGACCTTAACATTTACCCGTTCTTAACCGCCGGGAACAGTTCTTACATGGATAATTAACCTGTTTGTTATGTTACTCACCTTGTAAACGCATCTGGTTGACTGTGTCCAGGTAACTCGGCTCTAGGTCTGGGGATTAACCTCAGTCTGGGTCTTGTAGCGGAATGTATACATACGTCTTTGGGCACAACACAGGAGGTTGAGTAAACGTGTAGTCACACTCGTTCATGTCCTCGTTGTTATTACAGCACTTCAACAATTAAGGTCTTTAAGCGTGTAATCAGTTTAGTATTTACACGCGTCAGTCATCAGCATTCAGCATCGGATAGAACCAAGGACTACAAAACTCTGGTGAACTTCAGGGAGAGAATAACAAAAGGAACTATGGTGGGAAGAGAAAGTAGACGTCAATTTTTAGTCCTCACGTCGGCGGATGGCAGAGGGACTAAATGGGCGTTCACTCAACAGATGGCGTTGATAAAGAGAGAATCCCGGTTCGTCGCCCTCTTATGTTTTTATAATGATTGTCAGAACATACGCTTTTGTACTTAACAGATATCTAGAAAGTGAAGAAGAGTTAAAAGAATAGTTTATACAATTGGTAATCTATATTTCAGATTAACATAAATGGATTTTAGATTTACGGATCACCTGAAGATTAAACACCTTAACGCTACCTAGGGGTAGGGTAGGGTAAGGTAGGGTAGGGTAGGGTAGGGTAGGGCAGGGCAGGGCAGGGCAGGGTAGGGTAGGGTAGGGTAGGGTAGGGTAGGGTGGGTTGTGTTCGGTTAGGTTAACATTAGAGTGGTTAATCTTTTGGTGAAATAACCCGGGGTGTTAATCTTCAGGTGATTCAGGTTTGCCTATGAGGTTCAGGATTGAGAGAAATCGTGCGAAAATAATTAACACAAACAATGATAAATAAGTAGTGATGTAGAATGGACACCAAACAAATAAACTGTATATAATTCATCAATGGCCGCTGACACCTGCTGACACCTGACATGAAGTTCCTGATGTCAGTCGTGACTTGAGTTAATTAAGAAAGATGTGGTAACATGTACTGTCAAGAAGGAAAGCTTTAATTCACTGTTACTGACCTGGCCAAGTAACACGACACGGTGCAGTCATCCTTGTGTCGGGAACCTCAGCAAATTTTACCTAATGATTAAACACCTTAACCTTATCTGTAGGGGTTAGGTTAGGTTAGGTTAGGTTAGGTTAGCTTAGGTTAGGTTAGGTTAGGTTAGGTTAGGTTAGGTTAGGTTAGCTTAGGTTAGCTTAGGTTAGGTTAGGTTAGCTTAGGTTAGGTTAGATTAGATCAGGTTAGGTTAGCTTAGGTTAGGTGATTCACTTGATTAAACACCATAAATTTACCTTGTGGTGGGGGGGGGGGGTCAGGTTAGGTTAGCGTAAGGGTGATTATTCTTCAGGTAATCTCATATGTTACATGTAAACAATGACTCACATAAAATAACAACTTGTATACATATGTTATGACTCGTAGAATACATCATGATCTGAAGAATACATAATGACAAGTAAATACACCTTCTGTAATGACTTGTATGACTTGTATAAGTGAGTGATGATTTTAATACACTCACCGAGAGTTTCCCTGACGCCGCCGGTGAGAGAGAAATGTATATATATATTTTTTTGTGCAGGTGACACCGAGGAAAACATCTTCATCATTTCTCTTCCTCCCTACCTCTTCCTTTTCCTCCAACACGCTCTTCCTCCTCCTCTCTCCTCTTCTTCCCACCCTCTTCCTCCTCCTCTCTCTTCTTCTTCCCACCCTCTTCCTCCCCTCTCTCCTCTTCTCTCTTCCAAATTATCCCTTCCTTCCAATTCTTCTTCCTTCATCATCTCTCTTTCCCATCGTCTCCTCCCACCCTTCCCTGCACCCCCCTTGTCTTGCCCTTCAAATACCTAACCTCCTCCCTGCCCCATTCAACACCCCCTCCCTCCTTTCTCTCTTACCCTCTCTTTCCCTATACCACCCAAGTCACTCTCTCCCCGTTTCTGTCCTCCATATCTTCTTCCCGCTCCCACCAAAACTCCCCATTCCCCCCAACCCCTCTTCCCGCTCCTCTTCCCGTACCTCTGTAACTTCCCTCCTCCCTACATCTATCAGTAAGGTCAAGAGAGGCAGATAAATAGATCTAAACTTCCTTAAAAAAAACATAAATTTCCTCCTGTAATTTGGGAGCAATAAAATACATGTTTGTTATGGTCGAGTCTCAGTGCCAATTCTACGCCACTGAGACTTCGTACTTTGTGTCGAGGATTCAGTGAGTGAATTTACTTACGGTCTCCTTTACATTATGGGGGAATATTTCAACCTTACGATTTTCTAAGATACCAAATCGAATTTTCCGAATTTCCTTTTAAGTGGAGATACAAGAATGAATTTAACTGTATTTATAAACTACACAATTATGATAATACTTAATAATAGCTTTGAAATTTCACTAAACATATTAATTACTTAGCTAAGGTTTACAAATTTACATACAAATGGTTAAAAAAATGAGAAGTGGGAGCATTGTTTGTGTTTTGGTCACTCACTGTAAGGTATAGACAGCCGTTCAAACAGATGTGTTAATGTGTGTAGTTTCTCCATAAGTGAAACTAACTCGTGTTTACTTTCCATGTGTATAAGATGATGTGACATAATACTGTAGTGTACATTGACCCTAACTCATGTTTACGTATTGAGGGAAAACTAAACTCCAATAATTATCTAATTTAGGATCACCTGAAGATTAGACACCCTAGCTTATTTCTCCTGATGATTAAACCTCCTAATGCTACCGTGGGAGAGGCTAGTTTAGGTATGGTTGTGTTGTGTTATCTTATGTTATGTAAGGTTAGGTTAGGTTAGGTTAGGTTATGTAAGGTGAGGTTAGGTTAGGATATTGAACCATCAGATAAAATATGTTAGGGTGTCTAATCTTCAGGTGACCCCCCAATAATAATAATCAGTTCAGTACACAATATCTTCTTCCCCAATAGTAATTAAACATTATCTTGTAGTCGTCCTTGGTGTAGCTAACAGGGAAAACACACACACACACACACACACACACACACACACACACACACACACACACACACACACACACACACACACACACACACACACACACCACCTGTTTTATTTAACCTGAGAGAGATCCCATTATTACAGCTTCCAATACCTCTCTTATATACCTGGTCCCAACGATGTGATTGGGTTGTCGGTTGTTACGCCCGTATTATTAAACAACATCTTCCCTTGAAGAGGGTCGTCGCGTTTCAACCCGAGTTTTAAACTAAATGAGTCCTGAGGGACACAGCAGTACTGTACTTAACGGGGCGGTGTGGCGGTAAAATTAACTAATTCCAATAAAATTAATTTATAATATTGGAATTAGTTAATCTTACCGCCACACCGCCCCGTTAAGTACAGTAGTGTCCCTCAGGTCTCATTTAGTTTAAAACTCGGGTTGAAACGCGACGACCCTCTTCAAGGGAAGATGTTGTTTAATAATACGGGCGTAATATCTCCATCTCCGGGCCCCTGTTTTCACCTGTGTATGTTAATTACTCACACACCTGTCGCAGTGGTCAAAACATCCTATACAGTACACGCCTGAGTGAATTTCACGGGGTTTAAATCACCAAGTACAGTACCTGAGTATTCTTATACATACTTTTACTACTACGACTACTTCTTCTATTACTACCATAACTACTAATACCACTTTTTTTTTTTTTTTTTGGCCTCCAGCCTCCCCCAATAGCCACACCTTCGCCGCCATTTATTTACCTTAATATTAAATATCCTAATACATAAGAAGCTATCCTATCTGTGTTAAATTAGTTGAGCCGCAGATCTATGCGGCATTCAGTGACTGTAGCCTCTACAACTACTTATATTATTAATACCACTATTAATACCACTACTACTACAACTACTTCTACTATTCCCATCATAACTACTACCATACTATTACTACCACTGTTTTTACATCTAACAATATAAATACTACTACAATTACTTCTATTATAGTAGTGCCAATCCCTACAGATGTACGACCCCAGTGCTACCAACCCTTGCAGTTGTACGACCCCAGTGCTGCCAAATACTACTACTACTACTATTTAAATTACTACTGTTTATAAAAAAACCTCCTTATACGATTACTATTAGGTACTACCATTAACATTACTGCAAAACCTGATATTAATTATACATTCTTGAAAACATTAGTTCTTAAAGTACAAAAATTCACGTGATCAATGATATCCGATAAATTTTTGCCTGATTGTGTACGGTGTAGGTA
Organism: Homarus americanus; assembly: GCF_018991925.1. NCBI lineage: Eukaryota > Metazoa > Arthropoda > Malacostraca > Decapoda > Nephropidae > Homarus > Homarus americanus. The sequence goes on from NW_024730668.1 coordinate 20,017,413, forward strand.
GTGTGTATAATGCTTAATGAAATACGAACACAGTAAATTTACATCAATACGTTGGTAAAGCCTTCAATAACACACTAGAATTAGAGGAATTATTTATCCATTTCATTTATTAAATTATATCTGAGAATTTGAATAGATTGAGCGGTATATTTGTATGTGAGAAAAAAAATCAGATTATATAAAGATTTGGCGTCCCAGGAAGCGTTAGGGTGGTTAAACTTTAGGTGAGTTAAGCTGAGGAGGGGAGGGGACGAGTTAAGCTGAGGAAGGGAGGGAAGGATGAGTTAAGCTGAGGAGGGGAGGGGACGAGTTAAGCTGAGGAAGGGAGGAAAGGATGAGTTAAGCTGAGGAGGGGAGGGGACGAATTTTCAGGTGGGAACATTTGGGTGTCTAATCTTCATGTGATCGAAAATTTCCTAATACACCAATAAGTTCTAAACGTACAGAGAATCTTAGCTCGACTATGAATCACAAAATCTCTAACACATAATAATACCGTGTGATAAGTTCGTTGGCAGGAATGAAATATTAAACTGATAACGGAAGACGAGAATGAAAACTTTTGATTACTAAATGACTTCCTTCATTACCAGCTTAGAAACAAAAAAAAATGTCACAGGAACGATATTTTTTGCAGCATTTTAACCCAACCAGCTTTCTCTCTCTCCGTCTCTCTACTTTCTCTTATTTCTTTCTTGTCTTTGTGTTCCTGTCTTTCTTTCGTCCACTCTTATTTTCTACTTCCTCCTCTGTTTCTTATTTTCTCTCTCTGTCCGCCTGTCTCCCTGTGTCCTTGCCTTCACCCACATTCATTTATCTTTATATGTCAGATCCTTAAATACTCATAATATCTTGTCAACAAACTCCTTAGTCATTTTATTCGTCAACTTCTACCTGTCTGTCAACTTTCACTCTTCGATCAAGTTCTTGGTAATACTACACTTGAATAGAAAGTTGAAGTATAACGTGGTCGTAATTCTATCAGATTAGCATTTTTCTAGTTGAGTTTCCCCTTTAATCAATTCATTTTCTATGTTCTTATTGATAAACGGATCACATGAAGATTAGACACCCCGAGCTTATACTAAGTTCACCAGATGATTTTTAGACGTCTTAATGGAACAGTAATCCTGAGGCGTTAGGTGTGGTTGGGGTACGTTAGGTTAGTTTACGTTGGGTTAGGTTAGGTTAGGTTAGGTTAGGTTAGGTTAGGTTAGGTTAGGTTATGTTTAGTTAGGTTAGATTAGCTTTGGTTAGATCAAGATGGATTTAATTAGGTTAGATTAGCTTACGGTGTTTAATCATCAAGTGAAATAAATTGGAGTGTCTGATCTTCACGTGATCGTAGGGCAGAGAATATAATTTAATTTAAAAGTTGGATTCAGGGGTCGAAAGATATACCCTATACACTCACTAAAACTCCAAAGTCAACAAGATAACAAAGAAACAACTGACATTCATACATCTGTAAACCCTCCCCCCCCCCAAAAAAAAACCACACAAAAAACACGATTATTATACAGGACAAACCAGACGTATTATTTACTTTCCAATGTTTCATAATTTTTGTGTTGTCTTGTGTTTGAGTATTTTTTTTTTGGTCACTTGATATCAACAGACACTCGTGGTTGTGTGGTTACTTTCACGTTGGCTCTATGTCTGTTAGCTGGTGAAGTTGATCGCTGAAGTAAGTTTGGTGGTGCGTGGATCTGGGTTACGGAGTTGAGTAAACTGAAAAGTTACCAGAACACGGTCTATCTATCTATCTATCTATCTATCTATCTATCAGGTAAAAAAGTTTGGGGCTAATCTTCAAATGATTCTAAAAATATCCTTTATGTAACAACCATAACGTCCATTATAAGTTTACCTGTTAAGAAATTGTCATCAAGTTTTGAAATATTGATTAATAAATTTAAAAGAATCCCAGAGATATGATTTAAGAAAAGAACTTTGTTGTCAATAAATATAATTCCTTTATTGGTAAGTATAAGGCACTGGTTACATGACTAAAAAATTAACATTACCAAAATTCCTAAATACGAAAACAAAGACAAATTGTTTCAAATTAATAGTTGTAGCTGAACCAATTCCGTGGATCATTGTACGGTACCTTGTTCATAAGGGATTCATATTGAACTTTTGAACCAGCGGATCTATCTCACTTGAACCAATGAATCAAATTACCTGAATGACTGGATAAATTAACCACGAGCACAGGATCAATAAACCACAGGATACAGCAGGTCTGTTTGTCTGTCATTCTTCTTGAACTCTTAACGCTCAAGAGCTTAAGAATGGGGAGTAAGCCGTGAAGGAGGAGAAGGGACGGGTGATGGGTGCAAGAGGGAGGTTTGGATGGGGGGCATGGAGAACTGTTTACAATTGTAGTTTTCTTTTATAGGTGCTTTAAACAATATATATATATATATATATATATATATATATATATATATATATATATATATATATATATATATATATATATATATATATATTATTTACACTGAAGAATTAACATTACTTTCCTCTCTAACAAACTTTACAGATAGTCCTTCTTCCTCTTTTAATTTTTAAGATTCCATATAACCGTAAGTCTTTTGTTTTTTTTTAATATTTGTCTATCTTCTTACGCCATCAAAACTTTCCTCTTCTTGGTCTTCTCTCCCGGTTTGAAGTCATCAAAGAGCGCCTCATCCTTCTTCCTCTGCTTCTCTTCCTCCATCACCGTCGCCGTCACCATTGCATCCACGTCCTCAGCGTTATACACACTTCCCTGTCATCATCAAAAATGGTTAAGTTGACCACAAAATTTAAAGAAAATGGACCAAGACGCATAGAGAGAAAATGTAAAACGTTTGAATGGATAACATCTGAAAATGTGAAAACTATTGACTGGGTGTGAAAACTCCTGAACCCCTTGTGTATGGAATTCCCTCTGAGATGAATAAAATCGTCCGACGTTAGCTAAATAAAATATTAAAAGTGGCGTCTCTGTAGTGAAGGGGTTAATGGTGAATCTAGTGTGGAAGATAAAGATTACTTCACAGTCGATCTTTATTTCTCTATTTTATATCAAACTTATTACCAATTACACGTATAAACCTGCAAACACACGTATAAACCTGCACATAAAAACACTCATTGAGCTCAAATATACAAACAAACAAAAATTGGGATGATTTCTTTGCATATGGTATTCGGGTGAGCTCTCTCTCTCTCTCTCTCTCTCTCTCTCTCTCTCTCTCTCTCTCTCTCTCTCTCTCTCTCGCACACACAAGTACTCAAGCAATAAAAAAAAGTATTTGTTGCCGAAAGTAAATATGTTTGGGCAGTTGAGCAGTATGGCGGGTCTCTGATAATGAAACAATGTTCTCGTGAGGTGTTCATTGTATAGTGTTCATATGTCGTGTTCGAATAAAATAAGTCACAATAATACCGCCAAAGTGTTGAAATTTAACCACAGTGTTCGCGTGTGGTGAACCTATATATGTGTGGAGTTCCGTTTCGTGATGGCAGTGACGTCATTCGTTGTCATGGTGTCATCGATCATCGCCTTCTCTCCCCCCATTCCATGGTACCATTGATCACCCCCTCCTGCCCCCCCTCCCCTCAACGCCGCCACGCCATCTACAAGGCTCTGTCATCAACTTTAATGCCAGGTGTTGACTCGTTACTTTAATTGTCAAGGCAAGTTATATAATGTGGTGTGTTTATCTAATGAGCTTGAGATGACTTTGTGTGTGTGTGTGTGTGAGAGAGAGAGAGAGAGTTTCCAAATATTACGTCACTTTATAGCATGTGTATTGGGGGGGGAGAAAATCACACCTGTACATAAGCACAGCAGGTATACATACACCCAGGTAAGAGACTCACCTTAGAGGTAGCACAGGCGAATATACCGTAGGCGGTCATCAGACTACCAATCACAATGAAGGTTATGCCAACAGCTAGGCCCGTCTCAGTCATCTTGGCCTTCACTCTAACTCCTGTGGTGGTAGTGGTGGTGGTGGTGGTGGTGGTGGTAGTAGTAGTAGTAGTAACCTGACTAGTAGATAATCAACTGGGAGTTCTTAATACTGTGTCTAGAGTGAAGAATAATGACTAAAATATAGGACTATCGACTCTATAGCGTTGCGACTGTTGACTTGACGCTGTTTTTTCTTTTTATAATCTTGGTTCTTGCCGTTGCCGTTCCATCCGTATCTGTTGTGGTTACTGTTGTCGCGTTGGTGTTGTTACCGTTTGCTTACGTTGCTGTGAATAATCATGTTACCGTTACTAATTTCATGTTTTGTTATCAATCAATGAGTATTCTTGCAATAACCACATTCTAAAAAATATAATTTACTTGTATGCTTCGTAATTCCAATTTCTGTAATTTCATTTAGCAATTACAAAATAAATGTTATAACGTAACAAATTTGCTGATTATTATAAAAAAAAGTTTCCCGGTATAAATAACACTGTCCCTTCAATAACACTGAACCGTCTTACCTGTACAGTAAAGGTGATAGAAGCTAATTAAGTCAATAACGATGTAAGTAATGCCAGCCCTTACCTTGGCGTCTTCTACCTGAGTTAGACTACTGTACTGCGTCTCTCCCCGCCCGCTCTCCCTCCCAGTCCAATGTTGTTAGTGTCACCAAGGAACCTCCTCACTGTTGCCACAACCCTTCACTAAATAAACCCTATGTCGACTCATCCTCAATTTGAACTGATTATATTTAGTAATATTTAAGGGATAATTAACAACAACAATGATATATAGAGAAAATATCGTATTATAATTTTACGAGATTTAAGATTGGTAAGAATATATTTTACACCCGAGTCTGGTAACACTGACAGCGGGGCTAGGTCGCTATAGCAAGTATTAGTAAACAATAATCTTTTTTTCATACCTTTACATAATATATCAACTACCTGATATACTTATGCTATATTAAGAAACTGTTTGTGAATTCATATATATCAGGGATTACAGTATATACTATATCAATTATTAACGATGTTTTTAGTTAATCGCATTTACAAAACAAACAGACTCGTTCACATACATCTAGAAACCTCCATCGAGCTCCTCCATGTGTGTCTGTTGATTGATTCTCTCTCACACACGGCATCACCATCGATTTTATTCCTATTTGCAACACCACAAATTGATCTCACATTAACCAAACTCTGATCCTTTTAATTATCTTTGCTGTTCCTTACTTTAACAACCTGACATAGACCAGCCAACTTAACCAAACCGAACCCAATAATATTCCACCAACCTGTACAAACCCTTACGAACTTGATTATCAACTAAAATATCTATAAGAATAAAATAAATATATTGTAGTATACCCCAAAAAGATTGTTTTCTTTGATATAGCTTTCCAGTACGTTTTCTATAAGGTTATGATTCCTTCATTTCTATTTAATTTAAGCTGTTCGGCTACAGAGAGAGAGAGAGAGAGAGAGAGAGAGAGAGAGAGAGAGAGTAGACCTTTGCTTGGTATTAGATGAGAAAGGTAACTCAAGGTACTGACCCTCCACACTTCTGCCTTTATTCCCTCCCTCCCTCCATCTCTCCTTCCTGCCTCCCTATTTACTTTCCCCCTTTCCTTCCTCTATCCACCTCCCATTCTTTCCTCCCTCCTTTCCCCTCTTCTGTATCTCTCTCCATCCCCCACCCTCTTTCTCCCTCCATTCATCCCACTCCCTCCCTTCCTTCCTTCCTTCCACCCCGTCCTTTCTTTCCTTCCTTCCTTTATCCATCCCTTCCTTCCTTCCTCCATCTCTTCTTTCCTTCCTTCCTTCATCCATCCCTACGTACCTGATATAGAAAGCAGGTAAGAAGATTTACCAGCAAGAATGGCGCCCCAATCGGGAGTCTTTTGTCGGAGTTAATAAAATTGAAGCCTGAAAGAGTATTGCCGTCTCTTACGATATCACGAGAGTCGAATTGGTATTGTTATCGTCCCCAGGAATTGATATTAGATCTTAGGAGGATCTTATTGCGATATCAGTTCCTAGGAGGCTGCTGCTATCTTGTCGTACGATATCAAGTGAAGAGAGGATGCTATCGTCTCCAGTCTAATTTTTGATGCGAGTTCCTAGGAGGTTGTTATCTTGTCTTGCGATATCATGAGTGTAGAATTGGTATAGGTATCGTTTTATAGGCCTCTTGATATCAATTCCCAAGAGGTTGATATTTTATCTTAGAAATGATCAAGGAATGTGTCCTCAATTACTGTATGGAAATATTTTTTTTTACCAGCAACGTGTAAGACGATGGTATATCTTATTGTGTTAAAAATAAAGTCACAGCGTAGAAATATTCACCATGATTCATTTTACCATTTTTTGCCTCTTGGTAGTAAAAAATTTCTCCTTTGTGTGTTTTTCGCTCTACATAATAACCTGCAGACTACAGTCATTCATACAGACATCTTTAACATAAAAAAGTACTCTCCTCACTGATAATGCACAATACAAACCTCGCCTTTGAAAAATTGTTTGAAGGTGTTTAAGAAAGTCGCTCTGTGCGAGGTCTTGATTATTAGGTGAGTCTACCGTACAACGACAAAGAAAACGGAAACGGTTTATATCTCGTCAGAGAATTGGGTTTCTAGCTGAGAGCCGCAACACAAAGGAGCTTATCAACTAACACTTCCAATTTCAATCTTATTTCTCTTTTCTTCTACCTGAACTGTCTTTACAAGCCTAGATCTGATTCTTAAAGGTTCGTAGGCTATATGTTTTTCCTCGTAACGGGATGGGTAAGAATTTAACTGTTTGACGAAAGGTGATGGCTGATGTGTTATGAGATACTCCTACCTATATGCTGGGAATCTTTGTGTATCTCCGGCTTTAGACTTCTATTTTAAGACGTATCTTTAACTAGCGAACTTCACCTTCAAGTTTAAAAGGTCAAAGCGATACGCCTCCTACACACACACATACTACTACTACTACTTTGCTGTCACTCGCAATCGAGTATGACGATCATCCAGCTATGATACAATGATATGAGTTATTAGGGATATCACCTACAGTACTGTAGGTTGGTGAGTTTTGGAGGTGACTAAAGAGGCCGCAGGGTCATCCACATCTGTTGCACATGTGGAGGGCTGCATCTAGTGCGGGAGGGGCGGTGGCAGCGTCTTTTCCGGCGTTGGCGCTTGTCTGCCTCGGTTTACAGTAGGAAGTATTGACCCCTTCTCGTTACGATGTGGAGTAATCGACTCCTAGGTGTGTGGGTCGATTTGGCACTTTTTCAGGATGGTCTTACGACTATCCTCATGCCTTTTCAATTGTCCACCGGCATTACGTTTACTCTTCGTTAGGTGACTGTAAAGTAGCTGCTTTGGCAGTCTACTGTCGTCCATGCGGCTAACATGGCCAGTCCAGCGTAGCTGTTCATGGATAATGGTAGCCTCGATGCTCCTACAGTTGGTGTAGGCAAGAACACTGGCATTTGTTCTCTTGTCTTCCCAGCGAACTCGGAGGATGGAACGTAGACTAAGCTGGTGAAAGTTTGCAAGTGCCTTGAGGTGCCTCCTGTATGTGACCCATGTCTCACTGCCATATATCAGGGTTGGGAGGACCACTGTTCGATATACATGCAGCTTTGTAGATAATTTCAGCTCCCTGCAGCTGAAGACACAGTTTCGGAGTCCGCCAAAGGCTTGAGAAGCACATCTGAGCCGATGTTGAATCTCTTCATCGGTGTCTGCGGTGGTGGGCAGGTGGGAGCCGAGATACCCAAAGTAGGTAACATTAGAGAGGGTAGTACCGTTAAGCTGGATGAATGGTGGAGGTGTGTCAGAATCAGGGGCAGGTTGAAAGAGAATATGAGTCTTACATACATTCACCTCAAGGCCAAAGTGCGTATACGCATCTGCGTAGGTGTTTAGGATCTCCTGTAGGTCGTGTTCAGTGTGAGCATCAAGGGTAAGGTCGTCTGCATATTGAAGTTCGGTAATGGAAGCTGCCGACACCTTTGTTCTTGCCTGGAGTCGTCTTATGTTGAAAAGACCCTTCATCCGGTACTCGATGTCCACCCCGCCGGCTAAATTGGCACTGGCACGAGTAAGGAAGGCAGCCAAGAAAATGGAAAAGAGAGTTGGTGCCAGTACACACCCTTGTATAACCACCGTCTGGATGGGGAAGAACTCTGACTGGGTGCCGTTTTGCAGGACACTGCCGTTCATGCCATCGTGGAGTTGTCTCACAATGGCGATGAATTTTGGTGGGCAGCCAAAACGGCTGACGGTCCACCAGAGGGCTTCCCTGTTGATCGAGTCGAAAGCCTTGGTCAGGTCGTTGAAGGCCATGTACAAGTCACAACGCTGTTCTCTACACTTTTCCTGTATTTGGCGGGCAGCAAAGATCATGTCACTGGTGCCACGTGATGGTCTAAAACCACATTGAGAATCTGGGAGAAAGTTTTCCGCCTCAGGAAGAAGTCTTTTAGGAGGACTCTGGCTATAATCTTGCCAGCTACAGACAGCAGCTAGATCCCACGGTAGTTGCCACAGTTTGACCGGTCTCCCTTGTTCTTATAAATATTGACAATGGAAACGTCTTTAAGAGCTTGGAGGATTTCCTCCTTTTCCCATATATTCTCCAGGAGAGAGTGGAGACAGCTGGTAAGCAGAGGTCCTCCTGCTTTACACACCTCGGCTGGGATTCCATCAGGCCCTAAGGCTTTGTTATTTTTCATCTGTTTGATGGTAGTATGTCGATGTTATACCTAGTCAGCTCTTTTGCCACAAGGGCAGTTCTTCTTTCAGGACGCTCATTTGTGCCAGTATCCAAGAGGGTCCTGACATTCCTTGCAGCGACCATAAAAAGTTGTAGGGTTTGTTTTTGTTTGGATCTGTGATTTTGACTGTGTTTTCGACCGCATAAGAATGATCTTACTGGGTGCGGTTGCCCAGCCAGGTTGGGTTTTTAGGCAGGTTATGTTTAGGGCACCTTTTGTAGCCCCCTCCCCATGTGGGGTGAGCAGAGTGGCTCCTCGAATGGGCTGCTCAGTCGCACAGACAGGACCGGATTGCACTGCTGCCTAGATCCCAGTGCATAAACGACCATCTTATCTGTACTGCCCATGTCTAGAGTTGCGACTAGACTCCCGGCAGTCATCTCTGCCTGTCTCCGTCGCCACTTGTCCTTCGCCATAGGACTTTTGGGGGAATAGGGGTTTTGATGATGATGAGAGGTATGATGAGCTGGATGATGGCTGTGCGTGAGTTGATTTATGTGGCGAGGCAGGAGCGCAGGCTACCGCCACACATCTTGGCTCTCCCTTTTCCTGATCCAGTGATGCAAGTGTTGCAACGACTGCGGAGAGGGAGAGTTGCAATGGACTGCCGATAGCCCAGTTTGTTGGGTTTCGCCTAAGTAGCCTGTCCATCAGGCATTGCCTTCGTCCGCCAGTGTAGTCGTTGGGTTTCCACAGTGGTCACCTCTTCCGCTTATACCGCCGTTGGGGTCTTGTTGGAGCTCTGTAAGCATGTCTGCCTGATGCAGGGCTCCACCGCAGATATTTCGTTCGGGGTTTACTCCCGTAGCCTTATGCCTACCAAGGTTAATCGCAAGGCAGCGGGGCAATGGCTGGTAGGCGCCAGAACGTGTCCACGTGCCAGTGGGCCTATGTGCCGTCCCTCTGGGGCCCACTGCTACTCCAAGATCCACTGCTGGTCTAGCCTGGGCCCACGAGGCGCCCAGTTACCGTATGTTGCCACCAGGAGGCACAGCAGGAGTCTTGATGGTGAAGAGGCTATATACTGGCAGGGGAAGACTTAAGGAAATTGTTTCCCTGTTCGCCACGAGGGCCAGCCAGTGGCGACAGCTGAAAGCGAGAGGGAGCAAGCAGTGTTTGTAACTCAACACTAACATAATGCTGCCACACAAGACGCATTTCACCACCCTGTGTGCGATATACACACACACACTATTACTACTTTGCTGTCACTCGGAATCGAGTATGACGATCATCCAGCTATGATACAATGATATGAGTTATTAATGATGTCACCTTCATTGGTGAGCTCTGAGGTGACTAGAGAGGCCGATACGGGACCGGCACACACTGGACCCAACCAGCGATTTCCTGGTCAAAAACCTAGGAATCGAAACCCATGTTTCACCACCGTGACCCACTACAAATACTTTGATAAAGTGTATTTTTTAAGACCTTTGAGAATGAAAGTGGGTGTATACGGTGATAAAAGTGTTTTATTAGTTGTAGTATATTTACATAGTATTACTACTGTATTTACTTATATTGTATGGTTATATGTTTTGTAATACATTTTTCTATCAAATCTCTTCTGCTGAGAGTCGCCATCTGAAAGGGATGAGCAGTTTCAGAGACCAGACCTTACCAGAGCCAGCATGAACAGTAATCGTCAAGCTACACTAACCATTGCTCAAATGAGAAGAAGTTGTCTGTTTTTTAAGGGTTAATATTTATATTTTATTTTGATATTCGGCGTGAATTTAACGTCTCATTTTATGTATCTAATTTAATTTATGAATCATATATACATCCCTGGCTGTGTTACGTATGTCAATGATGTTTGTATATTATTCTTGGAGGTTAACGAAATATTTATCGGTGGGCGTGTCACGTTACCCAATGTCGAAAACTAGGCTGGTTGGGATTAGGTAGAAAGCGAGAACACAAGTGTGATACAAACGCGATAGGTGCCAGCCATGTCAGATAGTTCTGAAGAAACCGCTTTTGTTCAATAACACGCATATATGTGCAGCTAGTGCTTTGCACAAAAATATTCCGTATATTTTCCTATTAGTTCATGACTAACCCAGGACAAAATATTACCGAACCTCTCTGTCAATATTCCTTACTGAAAATATATTAAAACACACTATTACTGACTTAATATCCCTGATTTTCAATTTTATAATGCCAGTAGTTGCCAAGATAACTCTATACTAAAAGTCATATGTCATTGGCATTCATAACTAAAATATTGCCATTTTCAATATTTTTAAAATATTTACAAAGGCTGTATTTCGTGACAGTGCGATTTGTTTGTGGAAACGTATATGGGGATTTGACATTTACTAACTTTCACGAAAGATTGCATAGCTACAAATATTGTGACCCTTATTTTCGGCCATGATTTGGCATTTGGGGACCAGTGTGCGGCAGGGCCATCCACAGATGTTACACGTGTGGAGGTCTACATCTAGTGCGGGAGGGGCGGCGGCACCGTCTTTCCGGCGCTTGTCTGCCTCGGTATGCAGTCGGGCTAACTCGAGAGTATTAACACTTTCTCTTGTGGTACTTCTCCAAGTAGCTGCTTTGGCAGTCTACTATCATCAATGCGGATAACATAGCCAGTCCAACGTAGTTGTTCATGGATAATGGTAGCCTCGATACTCCTACAGTTGGGGTCAGCGAGAATACCGCCTCATGAAGAAGTTTGTTTAGGAATCGGGCGATAATTTTGCCAGCGACGGACAGCAGCGAGATCCCGCGGTAGTTGCCACAATCTAACCGGTCATCCTTGTTCTTATAAATATTGACGATGGAGGCGTCTTTAAGAGCTTGGGGGATTTCCTCCTTTTCCCATATATTCTCCAGGAGAGAGTGGAGACGGCTGGTAAACAGAGGTCCTCCTGCTTTATACAGCTCGGCTGGAATTCCATCAGGCGCTAAGGCTTTGTTATTTTTCATCTGTTTGATGGCAGTAGCTACCTCATCCAGGGATGAAGGAGCTGAGGTGGGTCAGCTCTGGATGTTGAGGGACCTGCTGGATAGTCAAGACATACGCATCAGTGTTTAGGCTGAACAGCGAATGGTAGTGCTCCTTCCAGCGGTAAAGGATGCTTTCTTCGTCTTTAATTAAGAATTGCCGTCAGATAAGTGGAGGGGGGTCACGCCATGAAAGAAAGAAAGAAAGAAAGAAAGAAAAGAGAGAAAGAGAGAGAGAGAACCATTAGCTCTCCAGTGTCATGCAGTATAAAAAAAGAAAGAAAAAAAAAGACACGCGAAACAAAATTTATTTTTATGAAAGACCATTGCTGGAGGAGGTCAGTAGTCCTTCGTCCTCCGGGGCGAATATTATGGTTAAGACTCCCAACACCACCCAGGTGCCCAAACCGATGCAAAAGCCGTAAATTGCGTAGTATGCACGATCGATGGTGGGGTCGTGTTCGGCGGGGAAGGAAGGGCCGTCTAGGGATGAGAGGGAAGGGCCGTCTAGGGATGAGAGGGAAGGGTGGTCTAGAGATGAGAGGGAAGGGCGGTCTAGAGATGAGAAGGAAGGGCTGTCTAGGGATGAGAGGGAAGGGCGGTATAGGGATGAGAGTGAAGGGCCGTCTAGGGAAGCGAGGGAAGGGCCGTCTAGGGATGAGAGGGAAGGGCCGTCTAGGGAAGCGAGGGAAGGGCCGTCTAGGGATGAGAGGGAAGGGCCGTCTAGAGATGAGAGGTGGGGGGACTCGCCTCGAACTTTGACGAGAGAGTCGACGAGGCTATTGACCCTGTCCAGGTAGGTTATGAGAGGGCTGAGGGAGGCTGTGTGGGTCGACAAGTCACCCACCAAGGAGCTGGTGTTTACGGAGACGTGTGGTGCCTCAGGTGACCCCCTTCCCGACGACGTCTCCGGTGACCCCCCTCCCAACGACGACTCCGGTGACTCTCCTCCCGACGACGACTCCGGTGACTCCCCTCCTGACGACGACTCTGAGGACCGGGTTGTCTTCTCAAAGGACGACATAACTTTAATTGTTATATCGGGTTGATCAGAATAATTAATATTTTGTTTTGAAAATTATTATAAAGCGAAATAATGGAGATATTAATTTCATCCATTCACAAGGACATCGGTAGACAGGTGTAGTGAAATGTGAGTGGTGGAGGTGTGAGTGATGGAGGAGTGTTGGAGGAGTGATGGTGGAGGTGTGAGTGGTGGAGGTGTGAGTGGTGGAGGAGTGATAATGGAGGTGTGAGTGTTGGAGGAGTGATGTGGAGTGTGAGTGGTGGAGGTGTTGGAGGAGTGATGGTGGAGGTGTGAGTGGTGGAGGAGTGGTGGAGGTGTGGAGTGGTGGAGGTGTTGGAGGGTGATGGTGGGGGTGGGTGTGGAGGAGTGGTGAGGTGTGAGTGGTGAGGAGTGATAATGGAGGTGTGAGTGTTGGAGGAGTGATGGTGGAGGTGTGGTGGTGGAGGAGATGGTGGAGGTGTGGAGTGGTGGAGGTGTTGGAGGAGTGATGGTGGAGGTGGAGGGTGGAGAGTGGGGAGGAGTGATGGTGGAGGTGGTAGAGGAGGGGTGGGAGGGGTGAGTGGTGGAGGTGTGATTATTGGAGGAGTGATGGTGGAGGTGTGAGTGGTGGAGGTGTGAGGTGGTGGAGGTGGTGGTGGAGGAGTGGTGGAGGTGTGAGTGGTGGAGGGTGATAGTGGAGGTGGTGTGATGGAGGGGTGGTGTGGAGGTGTTAGAGTGGGATGTGGTGGTGGAGGTGTGATTATTGGAGGAGTGATGGTGGAGGTGTGAGTGGTTGAGGTGTGAGTGGTGGAGGTGTGAGTGGTGGAGGAGTGATGGTGGAGGTGTGGAGGTGGAGTGGTGGAGGTAGTGTGATGGAGGTGGTGTGATGGAGGAGGTGGTGTGATGGAGGAGGTGTTAGAGGTGGAGATGTGAGTGGTGGAGGTGAGTGGTGGAGGAGTGATGGAGGAGGTGTTAGTGGTGGGAGGTGTGTGATAGTGATGTTATGAGAAGATGAGAAGGTGAATGGTGAGAGGAGGTGATGTGAGGGTGGTGAGGGTGGTGTTGGGTTAGGGAGATGTGTGATGGAGGAAGTGGTGGGAGAGAGGTGGTGTGATGGAGGAGGTGGTGTGGTGGAGGTGGTGTGATGAAGTGGTGTGATGGAAGGTGGTGTGAGGGAGGAGGTGGTGTGATGGAGGAGGTGGTGTGAGGAGGTGGTGAAGTGGTGTGATGGAGGAAGTGGTGTGATGGAGGAGTGTGATGGAGGTGGTGTGATGGAGGGTGGTGGTGTGATGGAGGAGGTGGTGTGATGGAGGTGGTGGAGGAGGTGGTGTGAGGTTGAGTGGTGTGATGGAGGAGGAGTGGTGTGATGGAGGTGGTGATGGAGGAAGTGGTGTGAGGAGGGGTGGTGTGATGGAGAGTGGTGTGATGGAGGAAGTGGTGTGATGGAAAGTGGTGTGATGGAGGAGGTGGTGTGGATGGAGGAAGTGGTGTGATGGAGGAGGTGGTGTGATGGAGGAGTGGTGTGATGGAGGTGGTGGTGTGATGAAGTGGTGTGATGGAGGAGGTGGTGTAGGGAGGTGGTGTGATGGAGGAGGTGTGAGGGAGGTGGTGTGATGGAGGAGGTGGCCTGATGGAGGTGGTGGTGTGATGGAGGAGGTGGTGTGATGGAGGTGGTGTGAGGGAGGAGGTGGTGTGATGGAGGGGTAGTGTGGGGAGGAAGTGGTGTGATGGAGGAGGTGGCCTGATGGAGGTGGTGGTGTGATGGAGGTGGTGTGATGGAGGTGGTGTGATGGAGGAGGTGGTGTGTGTGGTGGTGATGGAGGTGGTGTGATGGTGGTGGAGGGAGGTGGTGGAGGAGGAGGGAGGAGGTGGTGTGATGGAGGAGGTGGTGTGAGGAGGTGGAGGGAGGTGATGGAGGTGGTGTGAGGGAGGAAGAGGTGTGATGGAGGAGGTGGTGTGAGGGAGGGAAGTGGTGTGGATGGTGTGATGGAGGTGGTGTGATGGGGGAAGTGGTGTGATGGAGGAGGTGTGTGATGGAGGAGGTTGTGTGATGGGGGAGGTGGTGTGATGAAGGAAGTGGTGTGATGGAGAAGTGTTGTGATGGAGGAGGTGGTGTGTGATGGAGGAGGTGGTGTGAGGAGGTGGTGTGATGGTGGAAGTGGTGTGATGGAGGAGGTGGTGTGATGGAGGAAGTGGTGTGATGGAGGAAGTGGTGTGATGGAGGAGGTTGTGTGATGGAGGTGCTGGTGTGATGGAGGAGATGGTGTGATGGAGGAGTGGTGTGATGGAGGAAGTGGTGTGGAGGAAGTGTTGTGATTGAGGAGGTGGTGTGATGGAGGAGATGGTGTGATGAGGAGGTGGTGTGATGGAGAAAGTGGTGTGATGGAGGAAGTGGTGTGATGGAGGTGGTGTGAGGGGTGGTGTGAGGAGGAGGTGGTGTGATGGAGGAGGTGGTGTGAGGGAGGTGGTGTGATGGAAGTGGTGTGGATGGGAGTGGTGGTGTGATGGAGGAGATGGTGTGATGGAGGAAGTGGTGTGATGGAGGAAGTGGTGTGGAGAAGTGTTGTGATGGAGGAAGTGGTGTGATGAAGGAAGGAAGTGGTGTGATGGAGGAAGTGGTGTGATGGAGGAAGTGGTGTGATGGAGAGTGGTGTGATGGAGGAAGTGGTGATGGATGGTGTGATGGAGGTGGTGTGTGGTGTGATGAAGGAAGTGGTGTGATGGAGGAAGTGGTGTGATGAAGGAAGTGGTGTGATGGAGGAAGTGGTCTGAGGGAGGAGGTGGTGTGGTGGAGGAGGTGGGGTGTTTGTGTAGTCATAATTAAGGTAGTTAGTTAAATTAATTGGTAAGAGGCTATTGCTATTGTTGTTGTTATTATTCTCAATACAAACTGGCTGTTGTCAAGGCTCACCCCCATCACCACTGCCACCACCAGCAGACAGAGAGAGAGAGAGAGAGAGAGAGAGAGAGAGCCTGTATGAGTGGATGCATACTTGAGTTCTTCCGTCGCTCCTCAAGGAAGAGGGGGCGTCAGAGGCGTGAAGACCACCGAGAAATGCAACAGTAGAAGGATCCGAAGAGCCGGGGAAGGCACAGGTTATGACGAAGGACATCAGAAGGAATGGCTGAGTTGAATACCCTTTACAAAGTCGTCCCTGGGAGACCTCAATGGATTTTAAAAACGACGTGATCACTAGTACAGGAAACTAGGGTAGAGAAGAACACCCCCAAGGATGTATTACAAGAATCCTGTAGAAGTCGGCAACGAGGAGGAGGGGGGAGTGTCGAAGGAGTTCATAAGCAAAGGAGTAATTAGGGTACACCAAAGCCCACTTGAGGATGCCTTTGGGTCCCTGCAAGAACTCCTGTAGAAGATGAGGATGGGGGGAGGGGTAGAGGAGGGGGAGGGAGGGAGGGAGGGAGGTGAAAGAGGGAGGGAGAAAGAGGGAGGGAGGGCGTGTGAGTGAGGCAGGAACTCCATTAGTGAAGGCTGTGGAGCGTGTGTGGTGAGGTAGCCAGACGGAAGTGGAAAATGCGCTGAGATACTGGTGTTGTGGAGGCGAGGGTGATGGATGGCCTTATTTACCTGTGTGTGAGAGAGAGAGAGAGAGAGAGAGAGAGAGAGAGAGAGAGAGAGAGAGAGAGAGACTTTAACCCCTTGTGAACCATGACTTAACCCAGACTATTAAAGCCTAAGACAGACAGACACACAGGGTCTTAAAAGCTGAGTTAATAAACCTTTAATATTTTCAACGTATGAGAAACTTCCTTAAAAAAAATGGTTTTCTCTGCAGGAAACTTATTTTGCATAATACTGGACAATATTACACCTCCTCCTCCTCCTCCTCTTCTTCTTCTTCTTCTTCTTCTTCTTCCTCCTCCCATTCCATGTTTTTCCTCCTTTTTTATTTTTCCTCCTCCCTTTTCTTTCTCCTGATTCCTCCTCTTCCTTCTCTTTTTCGTATTGCTCCTCCATCTTCTCTTCCTCCATCTCCTTCTCCTCTTCATGGTCTTGTTCCTCCTCCTCCTCCTCCTCCTCCTTCTCTTAATTCTCTTCTTCCTTCTTTGGTCTCCCTTGTTCCTTTTCCCGTTCCTTCTCCTCACCTTCTTCTTCCTTCTCTTGCTCCTCCTCCTCCTCCCTCATTCCCATACTCTTATTTGGGGGGTGTTGCAGTAGCCC
>NW_024730668.1:20036817-20077141 GCF_018991925.1 Homarus americanus
CACACACACACACACACACACACACACGTTACGATACCTTTAAATGTCTTTGTTGTTTCAAGTACTTTACCATATATACAAACAGCTACCTCGAGTTGAATACCAAATTAACCAGCCGTGGGGGACGTGGGAGTCGTGGGAAGCGTGGGAGGTGTGGGAGGTGTGGGAGTCGTGGGAGGCGTGGGAAGCGTGGGAGGTGTGGGAGGCGTAGGAGGTGTGGGAGATGTGTGAGGTGTAGAAGGAGATGTGTGGTGTGGGAAAGCATAGAGGTGTGGGAGGCATGGGGAGGTGTGGGAGGCATGGGAGGTGTGCGAGGCGTAGGAGGCGTGGGAGTGTGGGAGGCGTGGGAGTGTGGAGGCGTGGGAGGCGTGGGAGGTGTGGGAGGTGTGGGGAGGCGTAGGAGGTGTGGGAGATGTGTGAGGCGTGGGAGGTGTGGGGAGATGTGTGAGGCGTGGGAGATGTGAGGTGTGGGCATAGGAGGTGTGGGAGGCATGGGGGAGGTGTGGGAGGCATGGGAGGTGTGGGAGGCATGGGAGGTGTGCGAGGCGTAGGAGGCGTGGGAAGTGGGAGGCGTGGGAGGTGTGGAAGGCGTGGGAGGCGTGGGAGGAGTGGGAGGCGTGGGAGTGTGGGAGGCGTGGGGTGTGGAGGCGTGGGAAGCGTGGGAGGTGTGGGAGGTGTGGGAGGCGTAGGAGGTGTGGGAGATGTGTGAGGCGTGGGAGATGTGGGAATGTGAGGCGTAGGAGATGTGGGGTGTGGGAAGCATAGGAGGTGTGGGAGGCATGGGGAGGTGTGGGAGGCATGGGAGGTGTGGGAGGCATGGGAGGGTGTGCGAGGGGCGTAGGAGGCGTGGGAAGTGTGGGAGGCGGGAGGGTGTGGAAGGCGTGGGAGGCGTGGGAGGAGTGGGAGGCGTGGGAAGTGTGTGGGAGGCGTGGGGAGGTGGCTGGGAGGCATGGGAGGTGTGGGAGGCATGGGAGGTGTGGAAGGTGTGGGAGGCATGGGAGGCGTGGGAGGTCAGGCGTGGGAATCTGGGAGCGTGGGAGGCGTGGGGAGCATGGGAGGTATCGGAGGCGTGTGAGATATGGGAGGCGTGAGAGGTATGGGAGGAGTGGGAGGTATGGGAGGCGTGGGAGGCGTGGGGGTGTGGCAGGCGTGGGAGGTATGGGAGGTATGGGAAGTGTGGGAGGTATCGGAGGCGTGGGAAAGTGAGTGAGAAATGTGAGTGGTAAGGAAATACAGATGAACATACAGGTGAACATACAGTTGAACACACTAATGAACATACAGGTGAATATACAGGTGAACAAACAGGTGAACAAACAGGTGAACACACTAATGAACATACAGGTGAATATACAGGTGAACAAACAGGTGAACAAACAGGTGAACACACTAATGAACATACAGGTGAGCATACAGGTGAACACACAGGTGAATACACTAATGAACATACAGGTGAACACACAGGTGAACATACAGGTGAACACACAGGTGAACACACAGGTGAACATACAGGTGAACACACAGGTGAACACACAGGTGAACACACAGATGAACACACAGGTGAACACACATGTGAACACACAGGTGAACATACAGGTGAACACACAGGTAAGCACACAGGTGAACACACAGGTGAACAAACAGGTGAACACTGTTATCTTAATTCCCATGTTACAGCGGCATTCCTTGCTAATGGGCAGTTACCCCACACACACACCATCCTCGACACCGGCTCCTACTACCACCTGAGATTCCTAGCCCGAGAATTGCTGTTCGACACCACAACCGCATCCAGCCCATGCGTGCACGAACTGATCGCTATAAGAACAACCCAGTCCCAACCATTGTAAAAATTATCAATAACTTGTAATAAACCAGTGTATTCACTCCCAGTAAATCCTACTTCTTGCACTGTCACTATGTTGAAATGCCCTGTAGTTTGAGCTTTTCCCCATCTAGTTATTATATATCTTATTTATATCACTTATGTTATTTGAATATTATTTGTAATTCGAAACCCATTCCCCAAATATGTAACTGTATATCTTCAGCCTTCTGGCTGCCAAGCTCTTTCAATAAACCGTTAATTATTATTATTATTATTATTATTCACACACACACACACACACACACAGACAGACAGACAGACAGACAGACAGACAAACAGACAGACAGACACACACACACTACCATCAATACCTCTGCTTCCACTAATCATATTTAACCACAACTACAACCATCAATGCACTTCTTCTACTACCACTATTATTGTTCTACCACCACAACTACCACAATTAGAGAGCAACAACAATTAGTCCCCCCCCCCAACCATTGATGTTATTGTTATTGACAATACTGGTTATGTTGCTACTACCACAAATACCACCATCTGTGCAATAACAACTACAGTAACTAGCTCTCCTATCAACGACAACTACCACCACTACCACCACCATTACTATCACTACCACCACACATCAGTTATCTCTCCATGTTCTTTCCTCCTTCTATCGCATCCTTTATTCTTCTCTCTCTTCTCCCTCCCCCTTTTCCTCCTCTTCACCTTCTTCTTCCTTTTCCTCTTCCTATTTCTGTTCCTCCTTATTTCCTTCCTGCTCCCCTTTATCCTCCTTCTCGTCTTCCTCTTCCCCTTCTCTTCCTCCTCATTCATGTGCATCATTCTAGGATGCCCAAAATCAACCAGAATTGTAAACACGAGGAAAGAGCTCGGACTGCCCTCCCTATCTGAGGGGATAGCTCTACTTAATACCATGTTTTGTGTCAAAGTTTTCAAGAACAATGGTCCCCAAACTACATCTCAAACTGAGTTGATGTTCTATCTAAGTGATCCCGCCTATCTCGCTAACCTTCCACAAAAGACTCTCTTTGGGGTGTAGCTTCATAAAAGTGTTGCAGATCTCTTGAAACTGAATGTCCCAATCACCCCAGACGAACCTATTAATGCCATTCCTCCTTGGCTGGATATATCAGATCCTATTAATTACACTCCTGTTGATAGTAAGCAAATGTTAAAAACCGATGTGATGAGATGTGTCACACTAGAAACTATTAACAGACACATAGAGAGTATTAAATCAAGTGAATGTTATGCTTTTACTGATGGTTCTGTGCAGACAAACACAGGTAGAACAGGCTGTGCAACTGTAATATATAAAGAAAAAGAGATGATAGTGTCAAACAAGCAAAGGCTGAACAACTGGGGCAGCACAACACAAACTGAACTAACTGGAATCTACTTAGCCACAGACTACCGTAAATAAAATGGAGGTGGGGTGATATTCTGTGACTCTCAAAGTGCTTTGAAATCAATGAACAGCCCGTCAGGTTCTATGTCTAAAGTTGTATGTGATATTAAAAGAAATGTGATAACTGCCAATGAGAACAACTTTCGTATCGAATTTGTGTGGATTCCGTCCCATGTTGGAATTAGGTATCATGACCGTGCTGATAAACTGACCAATGAGGCATGTAAGAAAGAAAATGTTGACAGTGACCTTGGCCTGTCCAATGCTGTACTTAAAAACATTCAATTCAGAATCATGAATTCTGATCTAGAAGAACTGAGAAATGCAGAGAGACCTGGCAGTTGTAGCATTAGTAAATATGACAAATGTGATGTAGTCGTGGCCAGAATTAGGCTAGGATACAGACACATCTGGCAAGTTAGTAACGCTGTACCCATACCGGAACACTCGGCATGTAAACTTTGTGATAAACCTTTGAAGCATACACTTGAACACTATATTATTGAATGTGACACTGTCAAAGACTTCAGGCCACCTGACTTACTGTATCATGAACTTTGTAATCGCTATACTGAATAGGGGTGCTTTGGGACATTCTTGCTGTTTATCCCAAATTTACTAGCCCACACTGATTAGTCTTCAATTAGAATGTGACGTCCAATGTATATGAACCTCTGTCCTGCATGGCAGTGAACAGTGACATCACCCACATGAATCTGATCTATGTATATATGTGTAGGTATGTGTATGTGTATGCATAAGTATGTGTAATAATAATAATAATAATAATAATAATAATAATAATAATAATAATAATAATAATAATAATAATAATAATAATAATAATAATAATAATAATAATAATAATAATAATAATAATAATAATAATAATAATAATAATAATAATAATAAACGGTTTATTGAAAGAGCATAGCAGCCAGAATGCTGAAAATATACAGTTACATAATTGGGGAATGGGTTTCGATTTACAAATAATATACAAGTATCATAAATGATACAAATAAGATATATAATAACTAGATGGGGAAAAGCTCAAACCACAGGGCATTTCAACATAGTGACAGTGCAAGAAGTAGGATTTACTGGGAGTGAATATACTGGTTTATTACAAGTTATTGATAATTTTTACAATGGTTGGGACTGGGTTGTTCTTATAGCGATCAGTTCGTGCACGCATGGGCTGGATGCGGTTGTGGTGTCGAACAGCAATTCTCGGGCTAGGAATCTCAGGTGGTAGTAGGAGCCGGTGTCGAGGATGGTGTGTGTGTGTGTATATATATATATATATATATATATATATATATATATATATATATATATATATATATATATATATATATATATACTGTTAATGAATATGATGTATTTCTTTGTGTATGAACCTCTGTCCTGCGTGGCAGTGAGAAGTGATACCACCCTCAGTGTCAAGACCTGATTGAGTTACTCAGAATAGGGAAACTGTACTCCAAGGTTTGTCAATAAATTTGTTAAACTAAAAACTAAAACCTCCTCATCCTCCCCTCCTCCTCCTCCTCTTCTTCCTGCTCCTCCTCACCGCCCCTTTCTCCTTCTCGTTCTCCTCCTCTTCCTTCTCCTCCTCTTCCCCCTTCTCCTCCTCTTCCTCCTTCTCCTGCTCCTCCTCCTCCTCCACCATCACTGGTGTTAGGGTTCAGTCACTTTAATATCTAGAGCAACCTCAGACAACGGCTTATGCTGCCTCCCTTCCTGACACTTCCTGGTTGCTGACAATTCCTGACACTTCCTGGTTAACACTGAGCATCTGACACTTAATTCCTGACTCTTTTTGGTTGTTGAGACTTACCTGATGCTTCCTGGTTGCTGACACATACCTGATATTTCCTGGTTGCTGACATTACTTGATACTTCCTGGTTGCTGACACTTACCATCCGACACTTCCTGGTGATTGGCTGGATCTCTTTGTTATGCCAGAGTACCAGTGCAATTTCCCCACCATTTTGAACACCCTGTGAACATGTTATATCTTGATAGGCATTTTGAACACCTTTCCATTAAGACAGTGTTCGAAAAATACATTGTGTTCGGAAATTGTGTTCAGAGATTCGTTCTACAAGTTCAGACAAAAAATTAGAAAAAAATGAACAAGAGTAACAAAAAATTGAACAAAAGTGAACAAAAAAGTAAGCAAAAGTGAACATAAGTGAATAAAAAGTGAAAAAAAAGTGACCAAAATTGAATACAAGTGAACAAAAGTGAATAAAAGTGAACAAAATTGAACAAAAGTGAACAAATAGTGAACAAATGTGAAGAAATTTAAAAAATGAATCAAAAGTTAAAAAAGTGAACAAAAAGTGAACAAAATAACTACAAATATTTATTTTTTTGTAAAACTGAACAAAAAAGCCCTGTAACAAAAGGCTCAAAAGACTAGACCAAGAGACCAACAAAAGCTGAAGAAAAAAAATAATAGTGTGTAAAATAATATCTGTGTATTGAACCTTTCTTCTTCATCACGTACCCACCAGCAACACCTTTGATCTCTGTCTCTCTGTCTGTTTGTCTTGTTTTTTAATTGTGTGTGTGTGTGTGTGTGTGTGTGTGTGTGTGTGTGTGTGTGTGTGTGTGTGTGTGTGTGTGTGTGTGTTATTTTATTGGTAAATCTACGAAAGTTTCCCAAGTCGACAGACAGACATACAGCCATATATAGACACACTTACACTTATAGACACACACACGTACATGCACTCGAGACCTGTTACACGTGCACTCATACACACATATATATACTCATACACGGACACAAATACACCCATACACAGACAAATACACTCATACACACATATACTCATACACACACACACACACACACACACACACACACACACACACACACACACACACACACACACACACAGGGGTGAGGTCATAGATGACACAACAATTGATCATGACTATAATATATTCACTAGTATACTACATAAAGCACAAGAGCAAAATATACCATACAGAAAAATTAGGTCAAATAAGAATGAGCCAAGGTGGATGATCAGAAAACTTAAATATGACATAGGAATAAAGAAAGGAATTTATAAGAAATTAAAGGGAGGGGAGGAGCAGCTCAGAAATAGGTATAATGAACTATCTAGGAATGTTAAGAAAAATGTAAGGAGAGCAAAGAGAGACTATGAAATCAAAATAGCAAGAGAATCCAAGGCAAATCCCAAGGGATTTTTCCAGGTATATAGAACAAAGGTCAAGGACAAAGTTGGGCCTTTTAAGTCAGGGAGGGGAGAAGTGATAAACGGCAGTGAAGAAATAAGCAAAGCATTGAACAGCTACTTCTTATCAGTTTTCACAGAGGAAATTCGCGAGGAAATTCCAGAGGTGGAACTGATATTTAGGGGAAAGGAAGAAGAGAAATTAAAGAATATCACTATCAGAAAAGGGATGTTCTTAAGAGGATAAATAAACTAAAGAAGATTAACGGACCCCTCGTAAATTTATTTACAAAATCATTAGACACCGGGTTGTGCCAGACTTGTGGAAACAGGCAAATGTAGTACCCATATTCAAAAAGGAGACAGAGCATCAGCGTCAAATTACCGGCCGATCAGTTTGACGTCAGTAGTGGGAAATTTCTTGAATCAATTATGCCAGATAGTATCGATCGCATTTAGAAAGGCAAATTAATCTACGACTCTCAACATGGGTTTACAAAGGAAAATCTTGTCTAACAAATCTGCTGACGTTTTTGGGAGAGTCTTCGAAGGTAGTAGATAATGACGAAAATTACGATGTTATTTACTTAGACTTTAGCAAAGCATTTGACAGAGTACCGCATCAGAGCTTCTGAGAAAAATTAAGGCTCATGGTACCGAGGAAAGTTTTAAATTGGATAAAATCATGGCTCACTGATAGAAC
This sequence comes from Homarus americanus, assembly GCF_018991925.1. Lineage (NCBI taxonomy): Eukaryota > Metazoa > Arthropoda > Malacostraca > Decapoda > Nephropidae > Homarus > Homarus americanus. The sequence goes on from NW_024730668.1 coordinate 20,044,006, forward strand.
GCAGAGGTCAGCGTAGATGGTGTTAAATCTGAGTGGGGCCTGTGTAATGGGGTTCCCCAGGGGGTCAGTACTAGGCCCACTCTTGTTCATAATCTACATAAACGATCTAGATACTGGGATCAGCAGTGACATAAGCAAGTTTGTGGATGAACACCAAAATGGGCGGCAGATTAATTCAGGGCAGGATGCAAATGCATTACAGGAGGATCTAAATAAACTGCAGGGGTGGTCTGAAAAATGGCAAATGAAATTCAGCACCAGCAAGTGCAGCATACTTAATATTGGAAGAACAAATACTGTCAATGTATACAGCCTTAACAACATCAACCTAGAAGTCGACTTGTAGAAAGACCTAGGGGTACTTATAAGCCGGACCTACGGCCTGAAAACAGTGCGTTAATGTTCGAAATAAGGCAAACAGAGTATTGGGTTTTATATCTAGAAGTGTAAGTAACAAGAGTGCAGAGGTCTTATTGCAACTATATCTTGCGCAAGTCAGGCCGCACCTCGATTATGCGGTTCAGTTCTGGTGCCCTATTATAGAATGGATATAAATTCACTAGAGTCGGTGCAGCGAAGAATGACAAAAATGATTCCGGGACTCAAGACACCTTTCATATCAGGATAGGTTAAAAGAAACTTAACTTGCATTCCCCAGAAAGACGAAAGTGCGGGGAGATATGATAGAAGTATTTAAGTGGGTGAAAAGGAATCAATAAAGGGATATAGATAAATTTCTTATAATATCCGAGCAGGATAGGGACTCGGACAACGGATTCAAGTTGGATAAGTTTAGGTTTAGGAGGAATAGGAAGAAACTGGTTCACAAATAGAGTGGTGGACGAGGGTGGAACAAGCAACAACTTTGTAGCAAGGTGCGGGAACTCTGGAAAGTTTCAAAAGGAGGCTAGATAGATTCATGGATGATAGAGAGTGGTAGTAACTCTCGACAGGAGCTGCCATGCACAGGCCAACCGGCCTATTGCAGACTCATATTTTCTTATGTTCTTATGCACACACACGAACACACACACCTGACACACACACACACACACACACACACACACACACACATAGAAGGCTGCCAGGGGTCATATGTTCCTCAGTACATATTGTGTTGTGGTCATCACTTGTTTATGACACTGAGTTAATAGATTGATTTGTCATGGTGTTTTAATGGAAAATTTTTACTACTACTACTATTACTACCATTATTATTACTTTTTCGTGGCCTCCAGCCTCCCCAATAGCCACACCTTCGCACCATTTAATTACCTTAATATTAAATATCCTAATGCATATGTAGCTATCTATCTGTGTTAAATTAGTTGAGCCGCAGATCTATGCGGCATTCAGTCTCATAGTCAATATCTGCAGCAGTTGTCGGAATTGGGGCAGAAGCTCTCGTTCCCCTGAGGCAGAGCAAAGCCGACCGAAGGAGAGAAAAGACAGTCGACATCTCATCAAGGCTGTAACAAAACTTCTGGGGCTGCTGCGTCTGTTCGGAGATCACCTCCGCGAGTCTGGCGTAGAAACATCTTGCATTTGGTCCCATCCACCAGAGGTTGTGAACACTAGAGAGTGAAGCTGCCTTGATCAACGTTTTGGATTCTCTCCCCTATGCCCTTATCTTGTCGTTCTCGTTCCTCCTATGTGCAGCATCGAGAGCTACAGTAGGTTACGGTGACATGCGGCCATGGGATCAAAATCCTGATGTCGAAAAGCTCGCTGTCCCCGCGTCCAGAATCCTCGAGCACTGACGTCAACACGGGCATCGTTAGATGTGTTTGAAGTCCTATGTTGGAAGATCTCACCATCCACTATTATTACTACTACTAATACTACTACTACTCCTACTACTAATACTACTACTCCTGCTACAGTACACTACTCTACTACTACTGCTACTACTACTACTACTACTACTAATAATAATAATGAATAAGTTGACGCGTTTCTTAATTAACAACGTGGTAACTCGTCAACAGCGATACCAGTTAGTGATTTTTTCCCACGAACGAAAATCAAATATATCAGAAAATAATTTTTATCTTATTTTTCACTTTTCCATTTTATCAGCAATTATTTCTTATTTTATTTTATTTATTGGATTTATTTTATTTATATTTTTCTGACAATACATTACCGTCCAGTATATAGGTCACCTGTAATCATGTCACCTGTCCACCTTATCCTACCTGCATGCGTCTTAATTACCTCACCTATGGGGATGCGCCACAGAGATGAGAGATTAATATGACCTCAATCTGTTTCTCTGACTCGAATACAAATGGATTCTCCTACCTACAGGTTAGAGGGAGGGGTAGAGAGGGAAGGGGGCGGAGAGGAAGGGCGGAGAGGGATGATGGTGGGGGTGGGGAAGGATATATCTACAGAGTCTTTGCGAATCTGTATTTTTGTAGTTTAAGTTACCTAGTTTCAGTACGACCTGACTTCTACAGCTTAAAGGAAATGAATTGACCGTATGTGTGTGAGTGATGTGAGGCTTCGTTCTCGTGTTTCTGTATCATCCAGGTGTGTGTGTGTGTGTGTGTGTGTGTGTGTGTGTGTGTGTGTGTGTGTGTGTGGACTCTCTGAATTATAGATCAACTCACCTGTTACTGTTTGCGCTTTGCCTCTGGGTTGAGTACATCTATAATTCACTGGAGAGTCCTTGAGTACTGATAATGGCGCTTAATATTGTGTAAATGGCTTGTAGCCCTCTTGATTACGATGGACACCTGAGTACGATGTCTTAACCTCTCCTCCTCATATTACTGAAGGGGCGAAACCACAGCACGCAAGTGGAGTAAGACAGTGTACTCAAGGGTTAAGACAGTGTACTAAGGGGGTAAGATAGTGTACTCAAGGGTTAAGACAGTGTACTCAAGGGGGTAAGATAGTGTACTCAAGGGTTAAGACAGTGTACGGGGGTAAGAATAGTGTACTCAAGGGTTAAGACAGTGTACTCAGGGGTAAGATAGTGTACCAAGGGTTAAGACAGTGTACTCAAGGGGTAAGATAGTGTACTCAAGGGTTAAGACAGTGTACGGGGTAAGACAGTGTACCAAGGGTTAAGACAGTGTAATCAAGGGGTAAGATAGTGTACCAAGGGTTAAGACAGTGTACTCAAGGGGGGAGATAGTGTACTCAAGGGTTAAGACAGTGTACTCAAGGGGAGTAAGATAGTGTATTCAAGGGAGATGACAGTGTACTCAAGGGGTAAGATAGTGTACTTAAGGGGGTAAGATAGTGTACTCAAGGGTTAAGACAGTGTACTCAAGGGGAGTAAGATAGTGTATTCAAGGAGATGACAGTGTACCAAGGGGTAAGACAGTGTACTCAAGGGGTAAGACAGTGTACCAAGGGGTAAACAGTGTACACAAGGGGTAATAGTGTACTCAAGGGTTAAGACGTGTACAGAGTGTTCGGTTAAGACATGTGCTCTGGGGAAGACAGTGTACTCAAGGGGTAAGATAGTGTACTCAAGGGTTAAGCAGTGTGCCCTAGGGGTAGTGTGTCTAGATAATGTGTACTCAAGGGTTAGACAGTGTGCTCAAGGGGTAGATAGTGTACTCGGGGTTAAGACAGTGTGCTCAAGGGGTAAGATAGTGTACCAAGGGTTAAGACAGTGTGCTCTGGGGGAAGTGTCCAAGGGGTAAGATAGTGTACTCAAGGTTAAGACAGTGTGCTCTAGGGGGTAAGACAGTGTACTCAAGGGGTAAGATAGTGTACTCAAGGGTAGACAGTGTGCTCTAGGGGGGTAAGATAGTGTACTCAAGGGTTAGACAGTGTGCTCAAGGGGTAAGATAGTGTACTCAGGGTTAAGACAGTGTGCTCTGGGGGTAAGACAGTGTACTCAAGGGGTAAGATAGTGTACTAGGAGACAGTGTGCTCTAGGGTTAAGACAGTGTACTCAAGGGGTGTAAGATAGTGTACTCAAGGGTTAAGACAGTGTGCTCTAGGGGAAGATAGTTACTCAAGGGTTAACAGTGTAGCTCAAGGGGGAGATAGTACTCAGGGTTAAGACAGTGTGCTCTAGGGGGTAAGACAGTGTACTCAAGGGGTAAGATAGTGTACTCAAGGGTTAAGACAGTGTACTCAAGGGGTAAAGATTGTGTACTCAAGGTTAAGACAGTGTGCTCTAGGGGGTAGATAGTGTACTCAAGGGTTAAGACAGTGTGCTCAAGGGGGTAAGATAGTGTACCCAAGGGTTAAGACAGTGTGCTCTGTGTAGCAGTGTACTTAAGGGGGGTATAGTGTACTCAAGGGTTAAGCATGTGCGTGCTCTAGGGGTTAAGACAGTGTACCAAGGGTAAGATAGTGTACCAAGGGTTAAGACAGTGTACTCAAGGGGTAAGATAGTGTACTTAAGGGTTAAGACAGTGTGCTCTAGGGGGTAGATAGTGTACTCAAGGGTTAAGACAGTGTACTCTAAGGGGAGAGATTGTGCACTAAGGGTTAAACAGTGTACTCAAGGAGTAAGATCGTGTACTCAGGGTTAAGACAGTGTGCTCTAGGGGGTTAAGACAGTGTACCAAGGGAGTAAGATAGTGTACTCAAGGTTAAGACAGTGTACTCAAGGGGGTAATATAGTGTACTCAAGGGTTAAGACAGTGTACTCAAGGGAGTAATATATTGTACTCAAGGGTTGCAGTCTGGTAAGACAGTGTGCTCAAGGGAGTAAGATAGTGTATTAAGGGATAAGACGTGGGGTGTTTGGTAGATAGTGTACTCAAGGGTTAAGACAGTGTACTCAAGGGGGTAAGATAGTGTACTCAAGGGTTAAGACAGTGTACTCAAGGGGAGTAAGATAGTGTACTCAAGGGTTAAGACAGTGTGCTCTAGGGGGGTAAGACAGTGTACTCAAGGGTTAAGATAGTGTACTCAAGGGGGTAAGATAGTGTATTCAAGGGAGATGACAGTGTACTCAAGGGGAGTAAAATAGTGTACTCAAGGGTTAAAATAGTGTACTCAAGGGAGTAAGATAGTGTACTCAGGGGGCTAAGATAGTGTACTCAAGGGACAAAACAATTGTACTCAAGGGAGTAAGATAGTGTACTCAAGGAGTAAAAGACGGTGTGCTCTAGGGGGGTAAGACAGTGTACTCAAGGGGGTAAGACAGTGTACTCAAGGGTTAAGACAGTGTGCTCTAGGGGGATAAGACAGTGTACTCAAGGGGGTAAGACAGTGTACTCAAGGGGGTAAGATAGTGTACTCAAGGTTTAAAACAGTGTACTCAAGGGGGTAAGATAGTGTACTCAAGAGTTAAGTTATCGTACTCGAGAGGCTAAGTTATTGTACTCATGGGGTTAAAACAGTATGCTCAAGAGGTTAAGTCATCGTACTCAAGGGTTAAGATAGTGTACTCAAGGGGTCAAGTCATCGTACTCAATGGGTTAAAAGAGTGTACTCAAAGGGTTAAGTCCTCGTACTCAAGGGTTAAGAATATGCTAAATACCTTTCTAATCTGATATTGGTTTAAGCGTCGACAGCACCATCCACCACCACCTGATCACCACACCTGTACCGTATAGTTACCTGTATAGTTACCTGTAATTATATAAACCCTGATGCTGGGGGTTTCAATACTCATTATCTCTCCTCCCCAAGAGAAAAAAATACTGATATGTTTGTTTATTGTATTTTCCTTGTATCTATAGATTACTTGATTTTTCTAATGTATTCAACTAATCCTTCCTCCCACCCCCCACAACAAATACCTCCCAATGAGTGTGTAATTCGTCTAATTATCTGTGTATTTTAGGTAGTTCTTCAAATACTCAGTGTACAATAGGTAATCCAATCTTAAATAATCCCTTAATCACGGTTATCAATACGCAAGAAACACCTGTGTTATATCTGGTAGTAATGAGGTCACAGGTAAAGTCACTTCTGTTCTTACAGTGTCCAGGAGACCTTGTCATGGCGGCCATTAAGCTGGTCTCTTGTTGCAGTATTTCTTTCGTCTTCATTTGTCGGCGATCCTTTGAACACTTCCGGGGCGTATGTGGTCGTGTGAGGACCAACTCCCGGTGCGGAAGGTTCAAAGTGAGCGCGCTGGCTGGCTGAGGATTGATCGCAACACAGCACAGGGAGTGGGGAGCGTTGTGCCCGGGTAGTCGGGGAGGACGGGCCGCGCAGCTCTATTTTTATTGATCGCTGGCGAGAGGCGCGACTGTGGCCAGAGTTGTTCTCAGTGGCTGCTACGGCCGCCAGTCCTAGAGGTGAACCCTGGGAGTCAACCTACACGCCTCCCTGCCATGACGATCTTGTAGGACCCGCCCCGCCCTCCGACACTTCCCGCTCCTAGTCGAGAACATCCCAGGTTGTAACGGATCCTGGTGTAAGGGGCGTGGCCGAGGCAGTAAGCTAAAAACGGGCGTGTGTGGTGCTAGTAACACACCTACACACACACACACACACACACGACACAGTAAAGAGACCCCGCCGACGAAGTAGACGACGACGCAACCATGATGTGTGTTAGTGAGGTGGTAGCCTGAGCTGCTGCCAGTGGTAGAGTGTTGTTGTTGTTGGTGGTGGTGTGTTAAGTTGACCTGGTCTCACGCCCTTAACAGCCAAGATGAGGCATAAAGTGAGGTGGTGGTGTTCACTGACCGTCGTACAGCACCGGACAGCTCTTGCCTTCGTCTTGTTCTCGCTCTTCCCGGCACTACTGGCCATCTACACGCAGGAGAATGAGATCAACATGCCGCATCAAGAGTAAGTATTCTCATATGACTTTTATTCCCGCCCGTTCGTGTCTTACCCCCCTTTCCCCCTCCCTCCCCCCTTTACACAGAAAACGAGCGAGGATTCATGAACTAGGTAGTGGAGTTGGAGGTGGAACAGCTTACCCTCCAAGAAGAAAAGGAAGAAGAAGAAGAAGAAGAAGTGGTGTGTCTGTGTGTGTGTCGGCACTAGGCAAGGGTGTTGAAGTGCCACTCGAGTCTTGACCTACAAGTGGCTGACGAGTATGAGGTGGTCCTTCACGAGAGGGGAGGGGGGAGCTATCACCATCAAACATACTTTGACACACACACACACACATTCTTTTTCGTGTGTTCAGTCCTCACAGCATGGTACAACAAAACGCGGCAACACCTACAGGTAGTTGGTCAAGGAGAGGCCATTCAGGTCACGAGTATCCTTCTTCACGTCACGAATATCCCTTTGTAGGTCACGAGTATCCTTCAGGTCACGGATAACCTTTTGCAGGTCACGAGTATCCTTCTTCAGGTCACGAATATCCTTTTGTAGGTCACGAGTATCTTTCTTCATGTCACGAATATCTTTTTTCCAGGCCACGTGTATATTTTCAATCCGTCTTCAGGAATTTTCAGGTCATGGGCACGTTTCAGGTCACGAAGGACAAGTTTCAGGTCACAGGAAGTATATTTCAGGTCACGAGAGGTATATTTCAGGTCCCATTGGTTTCAGGTTACGAAAATGAGCTAGATTATGAGCATACCTGTACCTGAAGACCTCGTGACCTGAAGACCTAGGTGACCTGGAAGGTTTTTTCTTTACTCCTGTCTCTCACTCTGTCTGTCTGTCTGTCTGTCTGTCTGTCTGTCTGTCTCTGATGAAACCCAACTGCCAATTGATATGCATAATATTGTATGTACCGTTATATGTTATCTATACATGTTCATATTAATTGTACATTCTACCTGTTCAATCTACCCGTTCATTCTACCTGTTTATTCTACCCGTCCATTCTACTAGTTTATTCTACCTGTTCAATCTACCTGTTCAATCTACCCGTCCATTCTACCTGTTCATTCTACCTGTTCAATCTACCTGTCCATTCCACCTGTTTATTCTACTTGTTTAGGTTAGTGTTTGCGTTAGGTTAGCGTTAGGTTAGGTTTGCGTTTGGTTAGGTTAGCGTTAGGTTAGGTTTGGTTAGATTAGGTTAATGTTGCGTTATGTTACGTTAGGTTATGTTAGCGTTTGGTAAGAGTTAGGTTAAGTTAGCGTTAGATTGTCCAGTCCCGTGTGTGTGTGTGTGTGTGTGTGTGTGTTTATACAATATGTATATATTCATATATGCGCGCGTGTGTACGTTAACATTTATAAGTGGCTCCGCTGGTGTGCACCCCACTTTGCACCAGACAGACATATGTGTGTGTGTGTGTGTGTGCATATTTTTAAGACATACATATTAATGAACGCTCAAGACACAGTAAGTATATTTTCCCAAGACATACAAATATTCACTGAAACATGGCAATACACCCTGTGTGACACCTCATATGAGTATACAAACTATGTGACACCTCATATGAGCATACACCCTATGTGACACCTCATATGAGTAATACTCATATGAGGTGTCACATAGGGTGTATGCTCATATGAGGTGTCACAGAGGGTGTATACTCATTGAGTATACACCCTCTGTGACACCTCATATGAGCATACACCCTATGTGACACCTCATATGAGCATACACCCTATGTGACACCTCATATGAGCATACACCCTATGTGACACCTCATATGAGCATACACCCTCTGTGACACCTCATATGAGCATACACCCTATGTGACACCTCATATGAGCATACACCCTATGTGACACCTCATATGAGCATACACCCTATGTGACACCTCATATGAGCATACACCCTATGTGACACCCTCATATGAGCACACACCTATGTGACACCTCACATATGAGCACACACCCTTCAGACACCCTCATATGAGTATACACCCTATGTGACACCTCACATGAGCATACAATTTATAGACACCCTCATATGAGCATGACCCTGTGTACACCTCATATGAGCATACACCTTCAGACACCTCATATGAGTATACACTTATGTGACACCTCATATGAGCATGGGTTAACCCTAGGACACCTCATATGAGCATACACCTCTGTGACACTCCTCATATGAGTATTATACACCCTTCAGACACCTCATATGAGCATACACCCTCTGTGAGACACCTCATATGAGACACACCTTCAGACACCTCATATGAGCATACACCCCATGTGACACCTCATATGAGAGCACACTTATAGACACCTCATATGAGCATACACCCTATGTGACACCTCATAGTGAGCATACACTTTCAGACACCCCTCATATGAGTATACACCCTGTAACACCTCATATGAGCATACACTTTCAGGGACACTTCATATGAGCATACACCTATGTGACACTTTTACATGAGAGTATACACTTTGTGACACTCATATGAGCATACACCTCTGTGACACCTCATATGAGCATACACCTTCAGACACCTCATGAGCATACACCTCTCAGACACTATATGAGCACACACTTATAGACACTATATGAGCATACACCTCTGTGACACCTCATATGAGCATACACTTTCTAGACACTCTATATGAGCACACACCTCTGTGACACCTCATATGAGTGTACACCCATAGACACACCCTCATATGAGACACACCCTATGACACCCTCATATGAGCATACACTTAGTGTGACACACCTCACATGAGCATGTCTATGTGACACTGTGAGCATACACCCTATGTGACAGCTCATATGAGCACACACCCTATGTGACACCTCATATGAGTATACACCCTATGTGACACCTCATATGAGTATACACCCTATGTGACACCTCATATGAGCATACACCCTATGTGACAGCTCATATGAGCATACACCCTATGTGACACCTCATATGAGCATACACCCTATGTGACACCTCATATGAGCATACACCCTATGTGACAGCTCATATGAGCACACACCCTATGTGACACCTCATATGAGTATACACCCTATGTGACACCTCATATGAGTATACACCCTATGTGACACCTCATATGAGCATACACTTATGTGGCACCTCATATATGAGCATACACTTGTAACACCTTCATATGAGCATACACACGATGACACCTCATATGGGCATACACATTTTATGTGATGCCTCATATGAGCATACACACTATGTGACACCCTCATAAGGAGCACACACACATAAAAGACACCCTCATATGAGTACAACCCTTGCAACATCTCATATGGCATACACACCCTGTGACACCTCATATGAGCATACACCCTATGTGACACCTCATATGAGCATACACACCAGACACCCTCATGGAGCATACACTATGTGACACCATATGAGCATACACACCCAGACACTTATATGAGCATACACCCCTATGTGACACCTCATATGAGTTATTACACATTGCAGACACCTCATATGGCATACAACTGCGTGACACCTCATATGAGCATACACTTGCAACACCTCATATGAGCATACACACGATGTATACCCTCATATGGGACACACTATGTGATGCCTCAGAGCATACACACTATGTGACACCTCATATACATACACACTATGTGAGACACCCCATATGAGCATACACCCTGTAACATCTCATATGAGCATACACACCTAGGACACCTCATATGAGCATACACCCTATGTGACACCCCACATGAGCATACACCCTATGACACCTCATATGAGCATACACACCTCAGACACCTCATATGAGCATACACACTATGTGACACCTCATATGAGCATACACAATTTCTGTGACACCTCATATGAGCATACACCCTCTGTGACACCTCATATGAGCATACACCCTCTGTGACACCTCATATGAGCATACACCCTCTGTGACACCTCATATGAGCATACACCCTCTGTGACACCTCATAGGGCTTAAATATACATTGTATGTGGAGCTTCTAAGGCGTGTTATATACTGTATATGTATATTTTGATACATATACAGGTATACACATTGTATACTGTATTCCGGCACTATCTTTATCTAAACGTTTTGAGTCACTGCAAATTTGTATGACAATTATACTGAATATCTATCTATCTATCTACAGTATCTATCTATCTATCTATCTATCTATTGCATCTATCTATCTATCTATCTATCTATCTATTTGTCTATCTGTCTATCTATCTATCTACTGTATCTATCTATCCTGTATCTATCTATCTATCTATCTATCTATCTACTGTATCTATCTATCCTGTATCTATTTATCTATCTATCTATCTATTTATCCTCTATCTATCTATATATCCTGTATCTATCTATCTATATATCTATCTATCTATCTATCAACTGTATCTATCTATCCTATATCTATCTATCTATCTATCCTGTATCTATCTATCTATCCTGTATCTATCTATCTATCTATTTATCCTTTATCTATCTATCTATCAATCTATCCTGTATCTATCTATATATCCTGTATCTATCTATCTATAAATCTATCTATCTATCTATCCTTAATATATTTATCTATCTATCTATCCTGTATCTATCTATATATCCTGTATCTATCTATCTATATATCTATCTATCTATCTATCTATCTATCTATCCTTCATATATTCATCTATCTATCTATCTGTGTGTCTGTGTGTGTAACTATTCATAACACGGGTCGACCCCCCAATACCAGGCCGCCAGACTCTCCCTCAGTCAGTAATCAACTCGGTGCCGTATATTTAAAACTACTTATTCGGGTTGAGTTCCGTCCAGACAAACACCGATTCCCATGCATTGAAAAAGGTGTGGAGTCGTGTTGGCTGAGGCGACCGACCGACCGACCGACCCACCGACCCACCGACCCACCGACCGACCGACCGCAAGCACCTATTTTTTTTTTTTTGTGATTTAACTGAGTGAGTGACGTAGATAGATTGATGCATTGTGGGTAAAATTATAGATTCCTGTATAATTTAGTTATTTATTTAAGGTTTAAACTACAATATATTGTATGTATTTTACATAGTCAAGGATCAGTATCTAACGTAACGTAGCGTAACCTATATTCGTCAATGGCATACAAAACTCTGCTCTGAAATGATGTATTACTGTAGTTTAGTTTAGGTTAGGTTAGGTTAGGTTAGGCTAGGTTAGGTCTAGGTTAGGTTAGGCTAGGTTAGGTTAGGCTAGGTTAGGTTAGGTTAGGCTAGGTTAGGTTAGGTTAGGTTAGGCTAGGTTAGGTTAGAACACGACACTACAAGAAGAGAACCTAAATAATTTTTCCAGGAGCGCGTGTGTGGATGTCTGTCCTTAACTTCACTAATTGAAGTTAGGTACAGTACGTGCTGTAATTGTACAGTACCTGTAATGCTGTATCCATTCTAACGCAATCCATACACCTGTACTTGATTTTGTAATTGAACTTGTATTTATACCTGTTTTGTACCTGACCTGTACTTGCACCTGTACTTGTGTTAGTATTATTATTTCATATCAATTGCAATACCTGTGCCCTTACTGTCGCTTATGAAGCAACAGAATGAAAATTAACGATATTTGGAGGACGATTGTTCTGTAAGCACAAACATCAAGGGACTCTGTAAGCACAAACATCAAGGGACTCTGTAAGCACAAACATCAAGGGACTCTGTAAGCACAAACATCAAGGGACTCTGTAAACACAAACATCAAGGGACTCTGTAAACACAAACATCAAGGGACTCTATAAACACAAACATCAAGGGACTCTGTAAGCACAAACATCAAGGGACTCTGTAAGCACAAACATCAAGGGACTCCTGTAAGCACAAACATCAAGGGACCCTATAAGCACAAACATCAAGGACTCTGTAAGCACAAACATCAAGGGACTTATACACAAACATCAAGGGACTCTAAGCACAAACATCAAGGGACTCTATAAGCACAAACATCAAGGGACTCTATAAACACAAACATCAAGGGACTCCCGAGGCTAACAAACATCAAGGGATTCTTGTAAGCACAAACATCAAGGGACTCTGTAAGCACAAACATCAAGGAGCTCTATAAGCACAAACATCAAGGACCTTATAAACACAAACATCAAGGGAGTCTATAAACACAAACATCAAGGGAGTCTATAACACAAACATCAAGGGACTGTAAACACAAACATCAAGGACTCTGTAAGCACAAACATCACGGACTCTATAAACACAAACATCAAGGACTGTAAACACAAACATCAAGGAGTCTGCAAACACAAACATCAAGGGACCTAGTAAGCACAAACATCAAGGCTCCTGTAAAGCACAAACATCAAGGGAGTCTATAAACACAAACATCAAGGGACCCAGTAAGCACAAACATCAAGGACTCTGTAAGGCCAAACATCAAGGGATTCTAAAACACAAACATCAAGGAGTCTATAAACACAAACATCAAGGGACTCTGTAAGCACAAACATCAAGGACTGTAAGCACAAACATCAAGGGAGTCTATAAACACAAACATCAAGGAGTCTATAAACACAAACATCACGGGACTCTATAAACACAAACATCAAGGACTCTGTAAGTACAAACATCACGGGACTCTGTGGCACAAACATCAAGGACTCTTAAACAAACATCAAGGGACTCTATAAACACAAACATCAAGGGAGTCTATAAACAAACATCACGGGACTCTGTAAGCACAAACATCAAGGACTCTATAAACACAAACATCAAGGCTCCCCTATAAACACAAAACATCAAGGGGACTCTATAAACACAAAACATCAAGGGAGGCTCTATAAACACAAACATCATGTGACTCCTATAAACACAAACATCAGAAAGGGACTTCTATAAACACAAACATCGGCATTCCTATAAACATGTAAACATCACGGGACTCTATAAACACAAACATCAAGGGACTGTAAGCACAAACATCAAGGACCTCTGTAAACACAAAACATCAAGGACTCTATAAACACAAACATCAAGGAGTCTATAAACACAAACATCACGGGTCTCTTGTAAGCACAAACATCAAGGGACTCTGTAAACACAAAGACTACGGTTCCTGTAAGCACAAACATCACGGGACTTGTGTTAATAAAACATCACGGTGATTCCCTGTGTTACTGCAAACATCAAGGACTCTAGGTTAATAAACATCATGGGATTCCTCATATCAAACATCAAGGACTTCTAAACACAAACATCACGGGACTCTCAGCACAAATATCAAGGGACTCTGTACACAAACATCACGGGACTTAAACAAACATCAAGGGACTCTGTAAGTAATAAACATCAAGGGACTCTGTAAACACAAAACATCAAGGACCTCATAAACACAAACATCAAGGACCCAGTAAGCACAAACATCAAGGGACTCCTGTAAGCACAAACATCAAGGACTATAAACACAAACATCAAGGGACTTGTACACAAACATCAAGGGGACTCTGTAAGCACAAACATCAAGGACTCTATAAACACAAACATCAAGGAGTCTATAAACACAAACATCACGGACTGCAGCACAAACATCAAGGGACTCTAAACACAAACATCAAGGGATCAACACAAACATCAAGTGAGCCTATAAACACAAACATCAAGGGAGTCTATAAACACAAACATCACGGGACTTCTGTAAACACAAACATCAAGGGAGTCAATAAACACAAACATCAAGGAGTCAATAAACACAAACATCAAGGGACCTCTGTAAAACACAAACATCAAGGGATTCTAAACACAAAACATCAAGGAGTCTATAAAACACAAACATCACGGACTCTGTAAACACAAACATCAAGGAGCCATTAAACACAAACATCAAGGGAGTCAATAAACACAAACATCATGAGCCTGTAAACACAAACATCACGGGACTCTGTAAACACAAACATCAAGGGAGTCAATAAACACAAACATCAAGGGAGTCAATAAACACAAACATCACGGGACTCTGTAAACACAAACATCACGGGACTCTGTAAACACAAACAAGTGGACTTTGTAAACACCCTATGCACGTCCCATACCCGAAATAAAACACCACTGAAAAAAAAATGTATAAAAATAAATAAAAGAGAGTTACTGATGATTGATATTAAAGATGAAGTAAACATGCAGGTGAGATACGTACAGGTAAGAGATTATAATTAGTAGTAAGAGAGGGAAGGGTTAATACCGTGACCTTAATACACACACACACACACACACACACACACACACACACACACACACACACACACACACACACACACACACACACACACACATTAATAACATCCTGACCGAAGGCATGACGTACTGGCGCTCCTCTAGGAGCAGCCAGTCAACTGTTAGTTGGCCCATACCAACTCCCTCCCTGAACCCTCCTCCCCACAGGAATATCAACAGTTCACGCCAGAAGATACTATTTCATTTAGGAAAGGAATGGAACCAGTGTTAAACAGAGGTGAACAGTGGTGAACAGTGCTTAAGTCAGTGAGAACAACTCAACAGTAACGGTGGTGCCTAAGTTGACCTTCACACAGTGAGGTCCCAGGTACCCAGTGATAACGGCCCGACCCAACAACCAGCGATGTGTTAATCCGTCTACGATAGGGAAGGCCTGGGACCACACCTCACTCATAGAACACCGTCTGTGAGGGAACTACTACACCACGTGAGGCCCTCATAACACCATCTGTGAGGGAATTATACACCACGTGAGGCCCCTCATAACACCATCTGTGAGGGAATTACTACACCACGTGAGGCCCCTCATAACACCATCTGTGAGGGAATTACTACACCACGTGAGGCCCCTTTAACACCATCTGTGAGGGAATTCCTTCACCACGTGAGGCCCTCATAACACCATCTGTGAGGAATTACTACACCACGTGAGGCCCCGCATAACACCATCTGTGAGGAATTACTACACCACGTGAGGCCCTCATAACACCATCTGTGAGGGAATTACACCACGAGGCCCTCATAACACCATCTGTGGAGGAACTACACACCACGTGAGGTCCCTCCTAACACCATCTGGGAGGGAGTTACTACACTACGTGTTTGCTGTTCAACACCTACATTAATCTGTATGTTCACTGTATGTTCCTTCACCTTTCTAATGAAGGCTTTTGTTAAACCACCAATGTATGTAATAAGTCATTTATGCCCAATGTATATTTTCAGCCTTCGGGCTGCAGAACTTTTTCAATAAACCGTTTATTATTAATATTATATACACACACACACACACACACACACACACACACCCTGACGCACGATCTTTGAAGAAACCCTCATTGTCTCGTAAGTTACTGTATATAAACCAATCGATACGTTTTAATATCTCCAGTTTAAGAGAGAGAGAGAAAAAAACTTACGACCCTTTGAGAAGTTCGAACCTGGATAACATATATATTGAGCATAATGAAACAATGAACTTAAATGAATCTTGACTCTTATGTTTATGATTACAGTCAGTTACTAAAGTCCATCCGTTCGACTCTCCTGAATCACGAGCCCCCACCGTGAGAGATTCAAACTCATGAACCCCGAAGCAGCATTTATGGCGAGAATAATGTATCAGTCTACTGCTTCGGGTTCACGAGTCTGAATCTCTCGGTGGTTCAGGAGGAGATGTGAACGAACTTAAGTACTTGTAGTTAACTGTACTGTATCTTGACTGAATTCTGGTGACGCTTCAGTAAGTTTACCTAAGTTTACAGGTGAGTTATAGTAAACTTTTGAGGTATACTGCTGGGCAATTATCTCATGTAAACTGATGGGTGAATCTTTAGTTAATGAGGTGTAATGTGGACTTAGGAAGGAAGAATTGGGTGTAATCTTGACTCATGAAGCAAGAATTGGGTGTAATCTTGACTCATGAAGCAAGAATTGGGTGTAATCTGGACTTATGAAGCAAAAAATTGTTAATCTTGACTCATGAAGCAAAATTTGGGTGTAATCTGGACTTATGAAGCAAGAATTGGGTGGAATCTGGACTCATGAAGCAAAAATTGGGTGGAATTTGGACTTCTGAAGGAGGAATTGGGTGTAATCTTGACTCATGAAGCAAGAATTGGGTGTAATCTTGACTCATGAAGCAAGAATTGGGTGTAATGTGAACTATGAAGCAAGAATTGTGTGTAATCTTGACTATGAAGCAAGAATTGGGTGTAATATTAACTATGAAGCAATAATTGAGTGTAATCTTGACTCATAAAACAAGAATTGGATGCAATCTACTCAGACATGAAAAAAAGAAAAATGGGTGATATCTCCAACCAAATATCCATTATGACGTCAAAATTGGGTCATATCACCAACCAATTACCAATTACAAATAAAAAAATCTCCCCAGAAAAATTGAATCAAGTCAAAATCATAAGAATTACGACTGACGCCAAAATTTGGGATGTAATAGGGACAGACAGAGTGCCACATTACTGACCCAATTCACAAGGTTTAGTGGTGTGTTTTATGCTTGTGAGGGCGGGCTGGCACTGGCACTAAAGTCTGCGTACACCACCACCAACACCACCTCTTGGTCGAGTAGTGGTGATTCAACTCTTTGAAGTAATTAGAGTGGCACAATTTTTATTTTTAGAGTAATATGGTCTCTCTCTCTCTCCTTCCTTCCTTCCTTCCTTCCTTCCTTCCTTCCTTAATAACCACATTTATTTCATATTATCTTCACATTCCTTCACATCAGCTGTTAGTTACTTGTATTCTTCACCTATTCTCTTCATTTTCCTTCTAATTCTATCTTCTTCTGTCACTATTTACTTCCTATTGCCATGTTCTTACACCGTTTGCTTCTTCTCTTTTCCTTATTCTCTATTCTTCCTTATTCTTACCTATTTTCTTGTACTGTTTCTATTCTTTTATTTCGTTTATTCCCTTACCATCTTCCCTTCGTTTGTCTCAATTATTATTTATTTATATCTTTCAAATTCGTTTATCCTTTCTTCCCTCGTCTGTTTTCATACATACATACATACATACATACATACATACATACATACATGCATCTAAAGCCCTATCTGGTGCTGGTAATGGTAGTGGTGGTAGTGGTGGTAGGTGGTAATGAGGCTTCTATATGCTGGTAGTAGTGGTTGTGGTTGTTGTAGTTGTTGTGGTTGTTGTTTGTTGTTTTTGTCGTTGTTCTTGTTGATGTGGTATTGATAAATGAAGGAGGGAGGGAAGGAAGAGAAATAAGAGAGAAAGAGAGGAGGGAATGAAGGTAAGATAGGAAGGAAGGGAGAAGTGAAGGAAGGAAGAAGAAAGAAGGGAGGAAAGGAAAAAAAAAAGGAGTGAGGGAAACGAGAGGGGTGGGAGGGGGAGGGTCAAGGAATGTTTGTTATGCAGCCAACTGCCCCCTAAAACACTCCACGCATTTCCCTTCAGTTCCCGCCTGCCCTCCCACCCTCCCTCAGCCCCTCACCCTTCCTACCCCCTCAGCCTCCATCCTCCCTCCCCCAACTCTCCTCCTCTTATTCCTCGTCTAATTACCTGGTTCATCCTGGTCCACATTTCCTTAAACGGAAATGTGGAAGGAAATGCAATTATGAAGAAGATCTCAGGCGTGGTTCTCGAGTCTGTAGTCTTGTCAGAAACTCGTATACCACAAATGCTTTTCCTATTACGGCAGTTGTGAGGACTCAACTGGCTGACTTACGGTAGCCAAAATGGAGGAATGAATTACTCTGAGACTGTACTGGACAACTATTTATGGGATAGAAATAATGTTAAAAAAGTCAAAATCTTCATCTGATATCTATGACGTTGTGGCTTTGTTTATATACACGAAGAAATTGACCAATCAGCGACGAGGTTTTTTTTCCCCATATAAGCTCAGTGGCTAGCTGGGTATCACTGAATTAATCTCCAACCTGGAAGTAATATTCGCTAAACGAGTCTCCAGCGGATCGTGGTGGAGATGGTTGATGGAGATGGTTGATGGAGATGGTTGATGGAGATGGTTGATGGAGATGGTTGGTTTGTGACTGAATGCAAAGGTTAGTATAGGGTGGAGGAGAGATGGAGGAGCGCTTGTGATGGATAGGATGATTAACCTGAGTCTAATTATGATGGAGATAAATGAAGGAAAGGTAATTAGATGTTGGGCCTTCAAGAATGTTTTACTAGTGAATGGTAACTGGGAGTAATTAAGAGCTATTTACCTGTTCAGGAGGTAATAATTAGCCAGGTGATCGCTTTAATACACATGAACATTAGCCCCTCCTACCCATTTCACCTGGACACTAACCTAACCTAACCTAACCTAACCTTAATTGACCTAACTTAACCTAACCTAACATTAATTAACCTAGATTAACTTATGTGAGGATGTGTGTGTGGCATTCTTACAGGCCTGTACTCACGCTTATGGGATTGCGCAGGCCTGTACTCATTCTTACAGACCTGTATTCAGTCTACGGGATTGGCAGCGCTGTACCACCAGCCTGTACTACCCCAAACCATATTGCGCAGCGCCTACACACTATCACACCCAGAGAATGACGTCACGAAGCGTAAAAGGAATATTTTCGGAAGTCGACGGATATTTATGCCAGGAGAGAGAGAGAGAGAGAGAGAGAGAGAGAGAGAGACTGACCTAACCTGCCTAACCTAACCTAACCTAACCTAATCTAACCTAACCTAACCTAACCTAATCCCCCTCCCTAAGCAGAGTTAAGGTGTTTAATCATCAGGTGAAATAAGCTGTGTGTGTGTGTGTGTGTTGTCTGCTAATGCAATTATAATTTTCTCGGAATAATTAAAAGAATTGAGAGGGGAAAGATGGGAGGGGAGGGGGAAAGATGGAAGAGAGGTAGAAAAGGAAAAATAAATGAAGAAGAGGAAGAAGAGGCGAGATGGGAAGAGGGGAAGGAGGAAGGTGGGAGGGTGAGGGATGGTTTGAGGGGGAGGGGGGAGGGAGGAGGTGGTTTCAAAGGGTTGCCAGGTTTTCATTTCCGGAGTGGCCCGAGTCACAACTTCTCGACCACCACCACCATCATCACTACAACCATCACAACCACCACCACTATTACTACAAACCACCATCATCACTACAACCACTACAACCATCACAACCACCACCACTATTACTACAACCACCATCATCATCACTATAACCATCACAACACACCACCTCTATTACTACAACCACCATCATAATCACTACAACCACTACAACCATCACAACCACCACCACTATTAGTACAACCACCATCATCACTATAACCATCACAAGCACCACAACCATCACAACCACCACCACTATTACTACAACCACCATCATCATCACTATAACCATCACAACCACCACCACTATTACAACCACCTTCATCATCACTAAACCACCACAACCACTACAACCATCACAACCACCATCACTATTACTATCACCACCACCATCACCACCACAACAACCACTACCACCACCACTACCACACAACCACCAATATCAACAACCACCCACCACTACCACAACCACCACCACTAAACCACCCACCACTACCACAACCACCACCACTAACACAACCACCAACAACCACTCTCACCACAACCAATTACCTCAACCACCAACAACAGCTACCACATCCACCACCACACTCAACCAACCCCACCACTACCACAACCACCACCTACTACCACCACCACTACCACAAACCACCAGACTACCATAACCAGCAACAACCACTACCACAACCAGCAACAACTACTACCACAACCACCACCACTACCACCACCACCACAACCAAACCACTACCACAACCACCACCTCTACCACCAACAACCACTAACCACAACCACCACCACTACCACAGCCACCACCATAACCACCACCACTACCACCAACAACCACTACCACCAACAACCATCGCTACCAACACCACTACCACAACCACCACCACTACCATAACCACCACCACAACTACCACCACAACCACCACTACTCCACAACCACTACCACAACCACCAACAACCACTACCACATCCACCACAACCACCCATCACTACCACAATCTCCTCAGACTTCTCTTCCCTAAAAAAAAAATCACAGTTTTTGCTTGGTGTTCTTAGTCTAAAGTTCGGGTCTCAAGTTGGGGAAAAAGACTTGGGAATTGCATCAAGTTCCTCCTCCTTATAATTCAGTTTGAAGGTTTAAAGTTAGGTCAGGTTAGGTTAGGTCACCATCCTCCCACACCATACGTGACAGACACAGGTTAGGTTAGGTCACCATCCTCCCACACCATACGTGACAGACACACAGGTTAGTTAGTTAGTCACCATCCCCCTAGAGACACAAGGTCACCATCCTCCCACACCATACGTGACAGACACACAGGTTAGTCACCATCCTCCCACACCATACGTGACAGACACACAAGGTTAGGTTAGGTCACCATCCTCCGACACCATACGTGACAGACACACAGGTTAGGTTAGGTTATTATAGTTTCCCTCCAAAATATTGATCTTCTTGATGGTAGTAGTAGTGGTAGTAGTGGTGGTTGAGATGGGTGGTTGGGGAGGTAAGGTGGTGGTGGTGGGTAGTGATGGTGGTGGTGGGTAGTGGTGGGATGGTGGTGGGGTAGTGGTGGTGATGGTGGGTGGTGTGATGGTGGGTAGTGTGGTGATGGTGGTGGTGGGTAGTGGTGGTGGGTAGTGGTGGTGGTGGTGGTGTGTGTGATGGTGGTTGTGATGGATGGTTGTGGTGGCAAGGGGTGATGATAGTGGTGACAAGGGAACATCAATATACTTCACAAGTTTTGAGAGATCCGTCGACACCCTCAGTATTTACGGCCTGGACACTCGGGGAGGTACGGACAAGATGAGTCGCCGTACCGTTATCATTCCGGTAATGTGTACTGGAAACTGGTACTTCAAATACTATTTTTAATGGCCTCCAACCTCCCCTTTATACTACTTCAACAGCCTCCCACAGCCACACCTACGCCGCCATTTTATTACCTTAAAATTAACTATCCTAATACATAAGGAGCTGCCCTGACTGTGCTGAGTTAGTTGAGCCGCAGATCTATGAGGCATTCAGTGACTATTGCCTCATAGTCAATATCCGCGGCCGTTGTCAGCTTTGGGACCGAAGATCTCGTTCCCCTGAGGCAGAGCAAAGCCGACCTGAGTAGAGAGAAGGACAGTCGACATCTCATCCTGGCTGTAACGTAACTTCTGGGCTGCTGCTTCTGCTCAGACAACACCTCCGCGAGTCTGGCGTAGAAACATCTTGCACTTGGTCCCTCCCGCCAGAGGTGTGAAGCTGCCTTGATCAACGTTCTGAATTCTCTCGCCATACGACCTAATCTTGTCATTCTCGTTCCTTTTGTGTGAGGCCTCGGGTGACAGGTTACGGTAACATGCGGCCATGGGTCGAATATCCTGACGTCAAGATAGGCTCGCTGTCCCGCGTCCAGAAACCTCGACAGCTAACGTCTACACGGGCTACTACTACTCCTTATACTACCACTATTCTCCTCCTACTACCACTACTGTTACTGTTACTACTACTTCTAATTCATAACATTTATTCACCTGGGAATACGAGAGAGGAGAGAGAGAGAGAGAGAGAGAGAGAGAGAGAGAGAGAGAGAGAGAGAGAGCCAGCCCAGACCACCATATTTTCCCTAAGGGGGAAAAGAACAATAGCTACAAAACAATAGCACTAGCTACAAGGGTGGGGACCAGGAGTATTGTCTCATCGGCCGCTGCCCGACACTGTAAAAGATCGTCTATTTTAAGGAAGAAGTATCGTCGTCAGCCTTGGGTTTCGCGGCTTGTCTTGCCAGCTGTAAGTCTTCAAACACCTTGCGCTGCTTCGCCATTGTTTTTCTACGACGTCTTCGCTCGGTAGTAAGACATCGTACACGTGGTTGGATGTTTAACGTACATGGAATTCCAGTATCGTACGTATGGGATAACTATCGTACTTAGGAAGTTTAAGTTAACGTGCATGAAATTATACTATCGTACTCATGACCTTGAATTAATGCACATAGGGATTTAATGATCACACGTTGAGGTTCATTATCGTTGAAACCGAAGTATCGTAGGAGTAGTTAGGATAATGAGCTGTCGTGTTACCTTAAGGCGAATATCGTGACCAAGATCGGTGAGTTATTGAGAGTCTTGGTGTGAAGTTAATGAGCTTATATCGTTAATTGTTTAGTATGAGAGATCGTGAGCGTAATTAGGGTGATTCGTTAGCGTAATTAGGGTGGTTAGTTATCGTATTCAGAAAGGTTATTATCATTATGTTATCCCTTTTTTCCTCCTCCCCCTTCCTTTTCCTCCTCACCCCCTCTCTTTCTGAGTTTTTAAACACAGGTGAAACAAGACTACAGCCTTACCTTATGCAGCGACTATCCTGAGAAAAAATAAATGTTACGTTTGATAGTCGGATTTTCCCAGCTGTAGACACATAGGTTCTCACCCCGGCGTGTACTGTTGCCTGAATGTTGATATATATATATTTTTTATAGTAATGAGTGATGGAAAATATGTGTGTTTGTGTGTGTGTGTGTTTAGGGTGTTTGTGTGTGTGTGAGGAGTGGTGTTTATGTGTGTGTATGTTTTATATCACACACAAACATAAGACGATCACAACCTCAACAACAACCACCACTCACCATCATATCTGAGGCAAACTAAGGTTGATTGAAAGTTCCACTACGGATTTTTTCCCTCTTCCCTCCCTCGCATTCTCCTCCTCCTACCCTTTTCTCTTTATCTATCTCGTATCCTTGGTAATTCCCCTGACCCTTTATCCAACCATTCCTCCTCCCTTTCTTTTCCCCCTCCCCTTATCGCAAAAGGCCCCTCCACTCAGCATCCTTCCCTCCACTAGCCCTCTTATCTCTACCCTTCCCTCCCTCTACCCTCAACCCCACCCTTCCTCTACTGCCCGCCTCCACTCGCCCCACCCCTTCTCATTGCCCCTCCCACTCACCCCACCCCTCCACTCACGCCAACCCCCATTGCCCCTCTCCACTCACGCCACCCTCCATTGCCCTCCACTCACCCACCCCTCCATTGCCCCTCCACTCACCCCACCTCCATTGCCCCTCCATTCGCCCCACCTCCATTGCCCTCCACTGCACCCTTCATGCCCCTACTCACCCCCCTCCTCACCCCACCCTCCATTGCCCCTCCACTCACCCCACCCCTCCATTGCCCTTCCACTCACCACCTCCATTGCCCTCCATCGCCCCACCTCCATTGCCCTCCCTCGCCCCACCCCTTCATTGCCTCCCCTCACCCCACCCTCCACTCACGCCACCCTCCATTGCCCCTCCCCACCCCACCCTCCACTCACCCCACCTCCCCTCCGCCACCCTCCATTGCAGCACTCACCCCACCCTCCATTGTCTCCCACCCCCCTCCCTCACCCCACCCTCCCCCGCCACCCTCCATTGCCCCAGCACCACCCCACCTCCATTGCCCTCCCCCCTCCACTCACCACCCCTCCATTGCCCCAGCACTCACGCCACCCTCCATTGCCCTCCCTCACCCCACCTCCACACAGCAGTTTAGGTTGGTATTCTCAACAGCAGGTCCACGAGGTAAACTTTTCACTCAGCAAGTCTCTTTCGATGAGCCGCTTCCTACCGCCCTCCCTCCTCCTTCCTCTCTCACTCTTTCCTACCACCCTCACCCCTCTTTACCACTCTCTCACCCCTTCCCTACCACCTTCCCTTTCCCTACCACCTCCCTCACTTCCCTACCACCTTCCCCTTCCCTACCACCTCCTCACCCCTTCCCTACCACCTTTCCCTTCCCTTCCCTACCACCTCCCTCACCCTTTCCTACCACCCCCTCACCCCTTCCCTACCAATCCTCTTCCTTCCCTACCACCGTCCCTCACCTCTTACCACCTTCCCTTCCCTACCACTGTCCTCACCCATTCCTACCACCCCCCCTTCCCACAGCTTACGTCTCACTTTCGTCTTATTGTGATGAACGACTCGAACCAGCCAACTTGAATTTCCTGGAAACTGAAGAAAAAATATTGTGTGTGTGTGTGTGTGTGTGTGTGTGTGTGTGTGTGTGTGTGTTTTGTGTGTGTGTGTGTTTATCAGTAAGGAAGGGAGGGTGAGGGAGGGGAGGTGGAAGAGGAGGGGATGGATGAGGAGGAGGATGATGAGAAGGAGGAGAGGAGGAGGGGAGGATGAGGATGAGGATGAGGATGAAGATGAGGTGAGGTGAGGGAGGTGAGGGTGAGGGTGAAGGAGTGAGGTGAGGTGAGATGAAGTTGTCTGATGCATGATAGAACCTGTTGGATAAATAGTTTTGGCTACTTCTTTCTCACTGGTTTCGTGTAACTGTCTGTCTATCTGTCTGCCAGTCTGTACTCTTTCTGTCTATCTTCTTTTTCTTTCTCTGTCTCTCACCTCCATCTACCTCTCTCTCTCTCTCTCTCCATTTACCCTCACTGTCTTCTGTTTTTCTCTCTCACCCTCCATCTCCCTACCCTCTCTCTCACCCTCCATCTCCCCACCTCTCTCTCACCTCCGTCTCCCTACCCCCTCTCACCTCCGTCTCACCCCCTCACCCTCCGTCTCCCCCCTCTCTCACCTTCCGTCTCCCCACCTCCCTCTCACCCTCCATCTCCCTACCCCTCTCTCACCCTCCATCTCCCTACCCTCCTCTCACCCTCCAGTCTCCCTACCCCCTCTCACCCCTCCTCCATCTCCACACCCTCTCTCACCCTCCATCTCCTACCTCTCTCACCCTCCGTCTCCCTACCCTCTCTCACCTTCCGTCTCCCCACCCTCTCTCACCCTCCATCTCCCACCCTCCCTCTCACCCTCCGTCTCACCTCTCACCCTCCATCTCCCTCTCCTCACCCTCCTCCATCTCCTACCCCTCTCTCACCCTCCATCTCCCCACCCCCTCTCTCTCACCCTCCGTCTCCCTACCCCTCTGTCTCACCCCTCTCCATCTCCCCACCCTCTCTCACCCTCCATCTCCCTACCCCTCTCTCTCACCCTCCATCTCCCTACCCCTCTCTCTCACCCTCCATCTCCCTACCCCTCTCTCTCACCTCCATCTCCCCTCTCTCTCACCCCTCCATCTCCCTACCCCTCTCTCTCACCCACCATCTTCCCCTACCCCTCCCTCTCACCCTCCATCTCCCCTACCCCTCTCTCTCACCCCACCATCTCCCTACCCCTCTCTCTCACCCCTCCATCTCCCCTACCCCTCTCTCACCCTCCATCTCCCCTACCCCTCTCTCTCACCCTCCATCTCCCCTACCCCTCTGTCTCACCCTCCATCTCCCTACCCCTCCCTCTCACCACCATCTCCCTACCCCTCTGTCTCACCCTCCGTCTCCCTACCCCTCTTCTCACACCATCTCCCTACCCCTCCTCTCACCCTCCATCTCCCTACCCTCTCTCTCACCCTCCGTCTCCCTACCCCTCTGTCTCACCCTCCATCTCCCTACCCCTCTCTCACCCTCCGTCTCCCTACCCCTCTGTCTCACCCTCCATCTCCCTACCCCTCCCTCTCCACCCACCATCTCCCCACCCCCTCTCTTTCACCTCCGTCTCCCTACCCCTCTCTCTCACCCTCCGTCTCCCTACCCCACTCTCTACCCTCCGTCTCCCTACCCTCTCTCTCACCCTCCATCTCCCCTACCCCTCTCTCTCACCCACCATCTCCCCTCCCCTCTCTCCTCACCCTCCATCTCTCCCCTCTCTCTCACCCACCATCTCCCTACCCCTCTCTCTCACCCTCCATCTCCCCACCCCTCTCTCTCACCCCACCATCTCCCTACCCCTCTCTCTCACCCTCCATCTCCCTACCCCTCTCTCACCCACCATCTCCCCTACCCTCTCTCTCACCCTCCATCTCCCCTACCCCTCTCTCTCACCCTCCATCTCCCTACCCTCTCTCTCACCTCCATCTCCCTACCCCTCTCTCTCACCCACCATCTCCCTACCCCTCTCTCTACCCTCCATCTCCCTACCCCTCCCTCTCACCCTCCATCTCCCCTACCCCTCTCTCTCACCCTCCATCTCCCTACCCCTCTGTCTCCCACCCTCCATCTCCCCCCTCCCTCTCACCCTCCATCTCCCTACCCCTCTCTCACCCACCATCTCCCTACCCCTCTCTCCACCCCCCATCTCCCTACCCCTCTCTCTCACCCCTCCGTCTCCCTACCCCTCTCTCTCACCCTCCATCTCCCCACCTCTCTCACCCACCATCTCCCTACCCCTCTCTCTCACCCACCATTCCTCTACCCTCTCCTCCACCCTCATCTCCCCTACCCCCTCTCTCTCACCCACCATCTCCCTACCCCTCTCTCTCACCCTCCATCTCCCTACCCCTCTCTCTCTCACCCTCCGTCTCCCCTACCCCTCTCTCTCACCCTCCATCTCCCCTACCCCTCTCTCTCACCCCTCCATCTCCCTACCCCTCTCTCCCCCTCCGTCTCCCTACCCTCTCTCACCCTCCATCTCCCTACCCCTCTCTCTCACCCTCCATCTCCCTACCTCTTCCTTCACCCTCCGTCTCCCTACCCCCCTCTCTCACCCTCCATCTCCCTACTCTCTCACCTCCTGTCTCCCTACCCCTCTCTTCACCCTCCATCTCCCTACTCCCTCTCTCACCCACCATCTCCCTACCCCTCTCTCTCACCTGTCTCCCTACTCCTCTCACCTAACCATCTCCTACCTCTCACCACCATCTCCCTACCCTCTCTCACCCTCCATCTCCTACCCTCTTCTCACCCACCATCTCCCTACCTCTCTTCTCTCACCCTCCGTCTCCCTACTCCTCTCTTCACCCTCCGTCTCCTTACCCTTCTCTCACCCTCCATCTCCCTACTCTCTCACCTCCTCCATCTCCCTACCCTCTTCACCCACCATCTCTGTACTCTCTCTCACCCTCCGTCTCCCTAACCCTCTCTCACCCACCATCTCCTACCCCTCTCTCACCCTCCATCTCCTACCTCTCTTTCACCCACTATCTCCCACCTCTCTCTCACCCTCCGTCTCCCTACTCCTCTCTCACCTCCGTCTCCCTACTCTCTCTCACCCTCCGTCTCCCTACCCCTCTCTCTCACCCTCCATCTCCCCTACTCCCTCTCTACCCTCCATCTCCTACCCCTCTCTTCACCCTCCGTCTCCCTACTCCCTCTCACCTCCATCTCCCCACTCCCTCTCTCACCCTCCGTCTCCCCTACCCTCTCACCCTCCATCTCCCTACCCCTCTCTCACCCACCATCTCCCTACCCTCTCACCTCCGTCTCCTACTCCCTCTTTTCACCCACCATCTCCCTACCCCTCTCACCCACCATCTCCCTACCCCTCTCTCTCACCCTCCATCTCCCTACCCTCTCTCTTTCACCCAATATCTCCCTACCCTCTCACCCACCATCTCCTCACTTCTCTCACCTCTGTCTCCCTTACCCCTTCTCTCACCCTCCATCTCCCTACTTCCTTCTTCTCACCTCTCCATCTTCCCTACTCCCTTCTCACCCTCTGTCTCCTACCCCTCTCTCACCCTCCGTCTCCCTACTCCTCTCTCACCCACTCCATCTCCCCTTACTCCCTCTCTCTCACCCTCCGTCTCCTACTCCCTCTCTCACCCTCCGTCTCCCTACTCCCTACCCTCCCTCCACCCCTCTCTCACCCACCATCTCCCTACCTCTCTCACCCTCCATCTCCCCACCCCTCTCTCTCACCCACCATCTTCCCTCTCTCTCACCCTCCGTCTCCCTACTCCTCTCTTCACCCTCCGTCTCCTACTCCTCTCTCACCCACTATCTCCCTACTCCCTCTCTCTTCACCCACCATCTCCTACCCTCTCTCACCTCTCCGTCTCCCTACTCTCCTGTCTCCCTTCTCTTCTCCATCTCTACCTCTCTTTGTTTTTTCACCTCCATCTCCTACCTCTCACCTCGCCTTCTACCCTCCACTCCACCATCTCCCTACCTCTCTCACCCTCTCCCTGCTTACCACCCTCCATCTCCCTACTTCTCTCACCTCCATCTCCCTACCCTTCTCTCACCCACCATCCCCTGCCTCCTCTTCACCTCCGTCTCCTTCTCTCTCACCTCCATCCCTACCCTCTTCACCCTCCGTCTCCCTTCCTCTCACCCACCATCTCCCTCTCTTCACCCCTCTCCTGCTCTTACACCTCCATTCCTCTTACCTCCGTCTCCCTACTCCTCTTTCACCTCTGTTCCTACCCTCTTCTCACCCTCCGTCCCTCTTCCTCTCTCACTCACCATCTTTAGCCTCTTCTTTCACCCTCTTCTCTCTGCTTTACTCATTCTTCTCTTCCACATAATGGTCACGATGCACAATTTTTTCATCTCAACTTACCTGGCCATCCATTATAATATGAGACCCATACTGATAAATGGTCGTATCTGGTGGTGGTGTGTGTGTGTGTGGTGATTGCATTGATTTGCGTTCAATTCATCAGATTTTGAAGAGCTTATGGAGAAGGCCTATGGGAGAGGGCCTATGGGGGAGGGCGTGGAGGCGGCCTGTGGAGGAGGGCTCATGAGAGAGTGGGCCTATGGAGGAGTCCTTATCCAGCAGTGACTACTACAGATTATTGATCATGATGACGACAATGATGATGATGATGACGACGATGATGATGATGATACGATGACGAGAGATGATGATGAGCCTTAAATTCTTCATAAATAAGCCAAAACGAACAATAATCGAGCCATAATTGAGCCATCATAGACAGTGCGCCTCAGGGGGTACAGGTGGAGGGAGCCGCTGAGGGGACGGCTGGAGGGGCGGCTAGAGGGAGGACAGTGGAGGGGCGGATGAGGGGGCAGTTGGGAGGAGATAGAGGGGGACGTGATAGAGGGGGGACAGCTTGAGGGGGACGGCTGGAGGGGAGCGTGGCCAGGGTGGGGGGACAGGTGGAAGGGAGACGGCTAGAGGGAGGCAGCAGAGGGGACAGGTGGGAGGGACAGGTGGAGGGGAGACGCTAGAGGGGGACAGGTGGGGGGACGGGTGAGGGGGACGGGTAGAGGGGACAGCTAGGAGGTACAGGTGGAGGGGCGGCTAGAGGGGACAGTGGAGGGAGGCACAGGGGGGACAGGTGGAGGGGGACAGGTGGAGGGGAGGCGGCTGGAGGAGGCGGCTAGAGGGGGACAGGTGGAGGGACAGGGGAGGCGGCTAGAGGGGACAGGTGGAGGACGTGCAGAGGGGGGACAGCTAGAGGGGATGTGGAGGGCGGCTAGAGGGGGACAGCTAGGAGAGGACAGATGGAGTGGGCGGATGAGGGGACAGCTAGAGGGGGACAGGTGGAGGGGCGGGCTGAGAGGGGGACAGCTAGAGGGGGACGGTTAAGGGGGCACGGCTAGAGGGGAGCAGCTAGAGAGGACCTGCCAGAGGGGACGGCTGGGAGGGGACGGCTAGAGGGGGCGGGCTAGAGGTGGGGACGAGCAGGGGCTGGGCTAGAGGCTGGCGGGGTGGTTACTCCTGCATTGCGGGAACCACAGATGGTCATGTGTAATTGCCCGTGTTTATCCTTGTGATTACCTCCTGAGTGTAGAGGAGGGTGAGGAGGTGGAGGAGGGTGAGAAGGAGGGAGAGGAGGAGGAGAGGGAGGGAGAGGAGAGGAGGTGGGGGAGAGGGAGGGGAGGGAAGAGGGAGGGGTGGAGGAGAGGGAGGAGGGAGAGGGAGGAGGGGGAGGGGAGGGAGGGGTGGGAGGGGGTGGAGAGGAGAGATGGGGAGAAGGAGGGAGGAGGAGAGGGAAGGAGGGAGGAGGAAAGGAAGAAGGGAGGGTAAGGGAAGGGGACTATAGGCGTCCTCGATTGGCTGGTGATGAGGTTGGGGAGAAAGAGGAGAAGAGAATAGAAAGAAAAAGGTGTTGAAGGGAAGGTGAGGGGAGGTGGGAAGGGCGAAGGAGTGAGGTGGCAGACAGAGAGAGAGGGAGGGAAAGGAAGAGGGTGAGGGAGGAGAGGGGAGTGATGAGAAGGGAAGAGGAGAGGCTACTGTAACATTGTACACGTCAGCTTATATCACCTGAAAATTAACCACCCTAACCTAACCTAACCTAACCCCATAAATCACTGGACGCCTTGGTATCCTCTCAAACACGCTCACCATTGTATAAATAATGAAATACACAGATGCTAGTATACTTTACTTGTATACACCACCACATGTATGCTGTAAAAAAACAAAACAAACTATAAACACACCTGAGCCATATGTGTAACAAAAGCAAAAACAAACAAAAACAGCAGGTACTCACCACACACCTGAGCCATACCTGTAAAAAAAATATTTTACCTTGAATTTTAATCAAGTTTATAAATATTTTTGTATCTATATAAAAAAAAGTCTGATTTTAATATACATTTAGGAACACAGATGTGATCCTACCTAACAACAGTTGACATAGTTGACATAATTATGGCAGGATGGTCACTTAATCCGTGTAGTATAAACTAAATATAGCCGGTAGGTATCAGTGTCATGATAAAGCTAATGGCAACTTAATCTTCTCTTAAGACTGTCATTAGAGTTGCCATGAATGTAGTGTACGTAGAGAATTGCCATAAGAACGCCAATGGCAAGTTAATCTTATCTTAACACTCTGCCATTAGAGTTGCCATGAATGTGTAGTGTGAGAGAATTGCCATTAGAACGCCAATGGCACGTTAATCTTATCTTAACACTCTGCCATTGCCATTATAACTATTACAACTCACACAATACAACACTTATGGCAACATGAGTCTCCCTATAACATTTGCCTTGGAGTCTAATGTTATGGCAATTGACACACTTCCTGGGTTAACTTTATGGATGACAACGTAACACATATCCCAGTCATTTTTATTGAGTCTTAAGTCAACTCGCGAGTCTCATTGGCGAGTCTCAAGTGAAGCCTCGAGTCTGTACGGATATGCAATTGTTTTTCACATTCACTACAGTTAGTTTAACAAGTGAGTGAATGTCGTGAATGTCTAGTCATTGTCAGTATGTTAGTCACGTCACAAAACTCCTGTCTCGCCTCTCCTGAACCCCGAACCCCCGAGAGATTCAGACCCGTGAATCCGAAGCAGTAGACTGATGCATTATTCTGTCTATAAATGCTTCGGGTTCACCAGTCTGAATCTGTTGGGGTTCGTGGTTCAGGAGAGGCGAGACAGGAATTTGTGTGTGTGTGTGTGTGTGTGTGTGTGTGTGTGTGTGTGTGTGTGTGTAAACTACTACTACTACTAATAGTCATTCATAGCCTCTGATAGCCACACTGCCAAAGAGGTGAAAGAGTATGTGACAGCCTGGCACCTGCAGCAGTAGCTCTAAAGTAGCCCCAAGTCGCCCGAAATACTAAAGTAGGCCCAAGTAACCCGAGGTCCTAAAGTAGCCCCAGGGAGCCCAAGGTCCTAAAGTAGCCCCATGTACCCTGAGGTCCTAAAGTCGCTCTAGGTAGCCCGAAAAACTAAAGTAGTCCCAAGTAGCCCGCGGCCCTAAAGTTGCCCAAGTACCCCGAGGTCCTAAAGTAGCCCCAAAGTAGCCCGAGGACCTAAAGTAGCCCCATATAGCCCGAGACCCTAAAGTAGCCCCAAGTACCCCGAGGTCCTAAAGCAGCCCTAGGTAGCCCGAAGTGCTAAAGTAGGCCGAGGTAGCTCCAAGGATACAGAGGTATACCAAGGTAGCCCCCGATAATCCCAGATAGCCCCAGGTAGCCACATTGCCTAAGGATAGCAGACATTCCTGCTCCACTACCCAGCGCCGAGGTCCTGGGTGCCAGCCAAAGGTATTTCGTCCACCTGGGTACACGAGTCTAGTGCTCTCAACTGCTCTATCTCAGCTCCCAGGGCACTGTTAGAGCTCACAGGGCACTGTTAGAGCTCCCAGGACACTGTTAGAGCTCCCAGGGCACTGTTGGAGCTCCCAGGGAACTATTAGAGCTTCTAGACCACTATTAGAGCTCTCAGGGCACTGATAGAGCTCCCAGGGCACTGTAGGAGCTCCCAGGCACTGTTAGAGCTCCCAGGGTACTGTTAGAGCTCCCAGGGCACTATTTTAGCTCCCAGGGCACTATTAGAGCTCCCAAAGCACTATTAGAGCTCCCAAGGTACTGTCAGAACTCCCAGGACACTGTTAGAGCTCTCAGGGCTTTGTTAGAGCTCTAGGGCACTGTTAGAGGTCCCAGGGCACTGTTAGAGCTCTCAGGGCACTATTAGATCTCCCAGGGCACTGTTAGAGCTTTCAGGGCACTGTTAGAGCTTCCATTGGTCTAACACAGCTCTTAGAACCACCACCACAGCTACCACACCCCTACCACACCCCCACCACAGCTACCACACCACCACCACAATTACC
>NW_024730668.1:20077239-20125481 GCF_018991925.1 Homarus americanus
AAGTCTAAAGCCTTAAAGGATTTTTGGCCAAAAATACTTTTTCTCTCTGAACTAAAATTTAATGTGCCTAACTATTTAAGTACATCCAGAATAATACACAAGCACCAAGAAATGACCTCGAAAACCCATAAGTGGCGAGTAATTAGCATTGCAAAAGTAATTAAAATATTCTAAAAATCATTTGAACATTTTCTAAAAGCCATTTGAACAAGTTATAATCAAGATATCAAATTTTGGTTAACAGATCCTTAAGCAGCACATTCAGGACTACCTATACTGAAATTTTGAACAAAATCCATTTTTTGGCCGAAAATGACAAAAATTGTAAGTCTAAAGCCTTAAAGGATTTTTGGCCAAAAATACGTTTTCTCTCTGAACTAAAATTTAATGTGCCTAACTATTTAAGTACATCCAGAATAATACACAAGCACCAAGAAATGACCTCGAAAACCCATAAGTGGCGAGTAATTAGCATTGCAAAAGTAATTAAAATATTCTAAAAATCATTTGAACATTTTCTAAAAGCCATTTGAACAAGTTATAATCAAGATATCAAATTTTGGTTAACAGATCCTTAAGCAGCACATTCAGGAGTACCTATACTGAAATTTTGAACAAAATCCATTTTTTGGCCGAAATGACGAAAATTGTAAGTCTATAGCCTTAAAGGATTTTTGGCCAAAAATACGTTTTCTCTCTGAACTAAAATTTAATGTGCCTAACTATTTAAGTACATCCAGAATAATACACAAGCACCAAGAAATGACCTCGAAAACCCATAAGTGGCGAGTAATTAGCATTGCAAAAGTAATTAAAATATTCTAAAAATCATTTGAACAATTTCTAAAAGCCATTTGAACAAGTTATAATCAAGATATCAAATTTTGGTTAACAGATCCTGAAGCAGCACATTTAGGAGTACCTATACTGAAATTTTGAACAAAATCCATTTTTTGGCCGAAATGACAAAAATTGTAAGTCTAAAGCCTTAAAGGATTTTTGGCCAAAAATACGTTTTCTCTCTGAACTAAAATTTAATGTGCCTAACTATTTAAGTACATCCAGAATAATACACAAGCACCAAGAAATGACCTCGAAAACCCATAAGTGGCGAGTAATTAGCATTGCAAAAGTAATTAAAATATTCTAAAAATCATTTGAACATTTTCTAAAAGCCATTTGAACAAGTTATAATCAAGATATCAAATTTTGGTTAACAGATCCTTAAGCAGCACATTCAGGAGTACCTATACTGAAATTTTGAACAAAATCCATTTTTTGGCCGAAATGACAAAAATTGTAAGTCTAAAGCCTTAAAGGATTTTTGGCCAGAAATACTTTTTTTCTCTGAACTAAAATTTAATGTGCCTAACTATTTAAGTACATCCAGAATAATACACAAGCACCAAGAAATGACCTCGAAAACCCATAAGTGGCGAGTAATTAGCATTGCAAAAGTAATTAAAATATTCTAAAAATCATTTGAACATTTTCTAAAAGCCATTTGAACAAGTTATAATCAAGATATAAAATTTTGGTTAACAGATCCTTAAGCAGCACATTCAGGAGTACCTATACTGAAATTTTGAACAAAATCCATTTTTTGGCCGAAATGACAAAAATTGTAAGTCTAAAGCCTTAAAGGATTTTTGGCCAAAAATACTTTCTCTCTCTGAACTAAAATTTAATGTGCCTAACTATTTAAGTACATCCAGAATAATACACAAGCACCAAGAAATGACCTCGAAAACCCATAAGTGGCGAGTAATTAGCATTGCAAAAGTAATTAAAATATTCTAAAAATCATTTGAACATTTTCTAAAAGCCATTTGAACAAGTTATAATCAAGATATCAAATTTTGGTTAACAGATCCTGAAGCAGCACATTCAGGAGTACCTATACTGAAATTTTGAACAAAATCCATTTTTTGGCCGAAATGACAAAAATTGTAAGTCTAAAGCCTTAAAGGATTTTTGGCCAAAAATACTTTTTCTCTCCGAGCTAAAATTTAATGTGCCTAACTATTTAAGTACATCCAGAATAATACACAAGCACCAAGAAATGACCTCGAAAACCCATAAGTGGCGAGTAATTAGCATTGCAAAAGTAATTAAAATATTCTAAAAATCATTTGAACATTTTCTAAAAGCCATTTGAACAAGTTATAATCAAGATATCAAATTTTGGTTAACAGATCCTTAAGCAGCACATTCAGGAGTACCTATTAGAAAACGGGAAATTTGTATCATAAAAACTGGGAAATATCTACTTTCCGGGAAAGTTGGTTATCTACTTCCCCGAAAAGTAGACAGATTTTCTACTTTTCGGGAAAGTAGATTATCGACTTTTCGGGAAGTAGATTTTCGAATTTTGGGGGAAATATTACCTAATTTTGCGAAGTAGATTATCATAGAAAACGGGAAATTTGTATCATAAAGAATGGGAAATATCTACTTTCCGGGAAAGTTGGTTATCTACTTTCCCGAAAAGTAGATAGATTTTCTACTTTCGGGAAAGTAGATTATCGACTTTTCGGGGAAGTAGATTTTCGAATTTTGGGGGAAATATTACCTAATTTTGCGAAGTAGATTATCATAGAAAACGGGAAATTTGTATCATAAAAAATGGGAAATATCTACTTTCCGGGAAACTTGGTTATCTACTTTCCCGGAAAGTAGATAGATTTTCTACTTTTCGGGAAAGTAGATTATCGACTTTTCGGGAAGTAGATTTTCGAATTTTGGGGGAAATATTACCTAATTTAGCGAAGTAGATTATCATAGAAAACGGGAAATTTGTATCATAAAAAATGGGAAATATCTACTTTCCGGGAAAGTTGGTTATCTACTTTCCCGAAAAGTAGATAGATTTTCTACTTTTTGGGAAAGTAGATTATCGACTATTCGGGGAAGTAAATTTTCGAATTTTGGGGGAAATATTACCAAATTTTGCGAAGTAGATAATCATAGAAAACGGGAAATTTGTATCATAAAAAATGGGAAATATCTACTTTCCGGGAAAGTTGGTTATCTACTTTCCCGAAAAGTAGATAGATTTTCTACTTTTGGGAAAGTAGATTATCGACTTTTCGGGGAAGTAGATTTTCGAATTTTGGGGGAAATATTACCTAATTTAGCGAAGTAGATTATCATAGAAAACGGGAAATTTGTATCATAAAAATGGGAAATATCTACTTTCCGGGAAAGTTGGTTATCTACTTTCCCGATAAGTAGATAGATTTTCTACTTTTTGGGAAAGTAGATTATCGACTTTTCGGGGAAGTAGATTTTCGAATTTTGGGGGAAATATTACCTAATTTAGCGAAGTAGATTATCATAGAAAACGGGAAATTTGTATCATAAAAAATGGGAAATATCTACTTTCCGGGAAAGTTGGTTATCTACTTTCCCGAAAAGTAGATAGATTTTCTACTTTTCGGGAAAGTAGATTATCGACTTTTCGGGGAAGTAGATTTTCGAATTTTGGGGGAAATATTACCTAATTTTGCGAAGTAGATTATCATAGAAAACGGGAAATTTGTATCATAAAAAATGGGAAATATCTACTTTCCGGGAAAGTTGGTTATCTACTTTCCCGAAAAGTAGATAGATTTTCTACTTTTCGGGAAAGTAGATTATCGACTTCTCGGGGAAGTAGATTTTCGAATTTGGGGGGAAATATTACCTATTTTTGCGAAGTAGATTATCATAGAAAACGGGAAATTTGTATCATAAAAACTGGGAAATATCTACTTTCCGGGAAAGTTGGTTATCTACTTTCCCGAAAAGTAGATAGATTTTCTACTTTTCGGGAAAGTAGATTATCGACTTTTCGGGGAAGTAGATTTTCGAATTTTGGGGGAAATATTACCTAATTTTGCGAAGTAGATTATCATAGAAAACGGGAAATTTGTATCATAAAAAATGGGAAATATCTACTTTCCGGGAAAGTTGGTTATCTACTTTCCCGAAAAGTAGATTTTTCATTTTTCGAGTAGATAACCAACTTTCGGAAAGTAGATATTTCCCATTTTTATGATACAAATTTCCCGTTTCTATGATAATCTACTTCGCAAAATTAGGTAATATTTCCAAAATTCGAAAATCTACTCCCGAAAGTCGATAATCTACTTTCCCGAAAAGTAGAAAATCTATCTACTTTCGGGAAAGTAGATAACCAACTTTCCCGGAAAGTAGATAATTCCTATATTTTATGATACAAATTTCGTTTTCTATGATAATCTACTTCGCAAAATTAGGTAATATTTCCAAAATTCGAAAATCTACTCTGAAAAGTCGATGATCTACTTTCCGAAAAGTAGTATCTCCCTTTCTGAAAGATAACCAACTTCCCGGAAAGTAGATATTTCCTGTTTTTATGATACAAATTTCCCGTTTCTATGATAATCTACTTCGCAAAATTAGGTAATATTTCCAAAATTCGAAAAATCTACTTCCCGAAAGTCGATAATCTACTTTCCCGAAAAGTAGAAAATCTATCTACTTTTCGGAAAAGTAGATAACCAACTTTCCCGGAAAGTAGATATTTCCCATTTTTATGATACAAATTTCACGTTTTCTATGTTAATCTACTTCGCAAAATTAGGTAATATTTCCCCGAAAATTCGAAAATCTACTTCCCCGAAAAGTCGATAATCTACTTTCCCGAAAAGTAGAAAATCTATCTATTTTCCGGGAAAGTAGATAACCAACTTTCCCGGAAAGTAGATATTTCCCATTTTTTATGATACAAATTTCCCGTTTTCTATGATAATCTACTTCGCAAAATTAGGTAATATTTCCCCCAAAAATTCGAAAATCTACTTCCCCGAAGGTCGATAATCTACTTTCCCGAAAAGTAGAAAATCTATCTACTTTTCGTGAATGTAGATAACCAACTTTCGCGGAAAGTAGATATTTCCCATTTTTTATGATACAAATTTACCGTTTTCTATGATAATCTACTTCGCAAAATTAGGTAATATTTCCCCCAAAATTCGAAAAACTACTTCCCCGAAAAGTCGATAATCTACTTTCCCGAAAAGTAGAAAATCTATCTACTCTTCGGGAAAGTAGATAACCAACTTTCCTGGAAAGTAGATATTTCCCATTTCTTATGATACAAATTTCCCGTTTTCTATGATAATCTCTGCTTCTTAAAGTAGGTAATATTTTACCAAAAGTCGATAATCTACTTCCCGGGGTGATAATCTACTTTTCGAAAAGTAGATAATCTACCTTTCAGGAAAGTAGATAATAACTTCGGAAAGTAGATATTTCCCATTTTCTGTGATACAAATTTCCCGTTTTCTATGATAATCTACCTCTTAAAAAGTAGGTAATATTTTACCAAAAGTCGATAATCTACTTCCTCGAAAAGTCGATAATCTACTTCCCCGAAAAGTTGATAATCTACTTTCGAGAAAAGTAGATAATCTACTTTTCGGGAAAGTAGATAACCAACTTTCCCGGAAAGTAGATATTTCCCATTTTCTGTGATACAAATTTCCCGTTTTCTATGATAATCTACCTCTTAAAAGTAGGTAATATTTTACCAAAAAGTCGATAATCTACTTCCCCGAAAAGTTGATAATCTACTTTCCGAAGTAGAAAACAACCTAGTTAGGCGGAAGTAGAGTCTTAGTCCTTTTCTTCCACAATCATCAAGCTTATTGTTTGCTGTTTCTTCACTTTGTCTTCTTTGCATCTTGAGGTAAAAGTGACATAAAAAATACTACTCATCTGTGTGACTACAACACAACACAGACCTTGTTAGTAGAACTGATCTAAAGCTGAACATTTTACTGTAATAAGCCTCAGTGTGTCACTGCCTGAAGTTGGCACCGTTATACGTTTCCAACAAGCCGGGGCAGGTGTTAGTACAGTACAGGGGAGCATCTAATATCCTCCTGACACATCAAGGCTCATGGGTCAACAAATTACAAATATGTGGTTTATGGACCTACAATACTCTCTAGAAACTCAAATTAAAAATAATAATAATATATGTATTAATAATAATAATGATGACATTTAATTCTGGATGTTACGTTAATCAGCTAAAACAAACAGGTAACTTGCAGTTACCTTAACCCTTTCTGAAAAACAAAACAATATTATTATTAGATATAGAATGTATGTGCGTCCATTAAAACGGAAGCTGCTTTATGAATCATAGTACTAACACAACCAATATTTAACATCTCTCTACATAATAAAAAGGACTACAAAAACACAATTATGTTGTGGTTGCCGAGTAATTAAATATAAGGCTAACTGAAACAATTTTATTGATGTGTTAACAATGTAATGTATTAACTCAGTCACTATCGAGTCTCACCCAAAGAGGCATATATAAGCTGTTTTTCTTCTCTTTATTCAACAGTACATTTCCTTTGATGAATAAAATACAAATATAGTGATAACACAAAAAATCATGAAAACTTTGCTTAGAGGCGAATCTAAACCTATCCAAATGTTATCAAATGTCTTTATTTTCCTATCTATTCCTGCTACAGCTAGCACACGTAAATTGATAAACAACTGAGGATTGCAGGTGTGTGGGTATGGTGTCTTTAATTTAAGAGACTGTAATTAAACTCTGGGTTTAAAGACTAGTCTAAGAAATTTAGCTGGATAGAATTCATTGGCTTCTTAAGTTTATTTCTAAGGTGAAGCTTGGAGTGGGCCTGTGTACGGGATGGTGAGATAGAATATTTAGGGACAGTGTGTATTTGAGGCTATGTGGGACTAAAAAACCTAATTACGGTTTTGCCAATGTAAGTGTCTGTATGGGAAATCTCTTAGGAAGCCATTATTAAAGAGTAGTTACTTTATGTATTTTAGTTTAATGTCAAGTGGAAATAGCTTGAACAGATATTGAAGGCTCTGTTGGTAAGAATACGTGCTAGATTATGTTTGTAATGAAGAGGAATAAAGATAAAATTTTGAACTCAAACCCGTGAAAGTTGAGTTTCTGCTTGCTCAAGGCTGTCTCGAAACTATTATGAAGACGGTGGATAATAACATCAAGGAATGGAAGAATATTTTCCTCTTCAATTCACAAATAAATTTGATGTTACCATGTTTCGAATTTAAATAATTTAGGAACATAGGGACGTGATCAGTGATCTGAAAATTAAAAAGTGTCATCAACATACCGACGATAGAACAAAGGCTTAAAGTCAGGACGTTTGAAGCCAAAAGCTTCTCGTGGTGACAGAAGGAAAGCGTTGGCCAACGTGGGACCTAAAGAGTGAACCCATAGCAACACCATCACATTGTTTAAGCTTTGTTATTAAATAAAACAAACAATCATTTAAAGCTAGTTTTAAAAATTCTTTAAATGTGGGAGGGTGTAGAGATGTGGGAGGGTGTAAGGTGTGCTGAAGATGTGTGGGATGGATGAGGGATGTGTAGGAGGGTGTAGAGATGTGTGGGAGGGTGTGGGGGTGTGTAGGAGGGTGTAGGGATGTGTGTGGAAGGTGTGGGGGTGCCGAAGGTGTGTGGGATGGATAGGGATGTGTAGGAGGGTGTGGGGATGTGTGGGGAGGGTGTAGAGATGTGTGGGGAGGGTGTAAGGGGTGCCAGAAGGTGTGTGGGATGGATGGGGATGTGCAGGAGGTGTGGGGATGTGTAGGAGGGTGTAGAGATGTGTGGGAAGGTGTAAGGGGTGCCGAAGGTATGTAGGATGGATAAGGATGTGTAGGAGGGTGTAGGGATGTGTGGGGAGGGTGTAGAGATGTGTAGGGAAGGTGTAAAGAGATTGAAGGTGTGGGGATGGATAGGGATGTAGGAGGGTGTAGGATGTGTGGGAGGGTGTAGAGATGTGCTGGGAAGGGTGTAAAGGGGTGCCATGAGGTGTGTGGGGATGGATGAGGGATGTGTGGGGAGGGTGTGGGGATGTGTGGGAGGGTGTGAGATGTGTGGGAGGGGTGTGAGATGTGTAGGGGAGGGTGTAGGGGGGTGCCGAAGGTGTGTGGGATGGATATGGATGTCGGAGGTGTAGGGATGTGTAGGAGGGTGTAGAATAAATTTATGTAACATATTATCAGTTTTTGAAGTGACCATCACTAAGGTTTATTGATTTTAATTCACCCAAATAAGCCCTTCAACCAGAAGTCTTCCTGTGACACAAGATGATTTGAATGCTTCTAGGCTTTTCCCTAAGTAATGGATGAATTTTACTCCTAACGCGCATGAACCAACAGGGGAACACTGCTAAGGTGTTGTTTGATTCTGAGCTGCTGCAGTGTTTTCCTGTCTGTCTACATAATTACAATTACATTGCTATTACACTTGCTATTTCTTTATTAACATATTGGTAATGGTTGAGTCATACACTTAGAAAACAACATTAATATTTAGCAGCTTTAAGAACCGAACTAACGGGACAAATTCATTACGATAGGGCAAGTCAGAATATTCTTAAATTGTAGGAATTTGTCTGGTTTGAGGAGGAATGAAAGGATTATTTAGCCCTTTTAAAACAACGATCAACAAACACAGAAGGATACCCAAGTTTCTGTGCAATGGAACGAATATGTTTCAATTCATACGTCAATAAATTCCATTCCACAAATACCCAGACATCTTGGACTCTTGAAAAAACTGACATTTTGGTAGACTCGGGTGATTCGATAAAAAGTGTATGAAACTGTCTACCTGTGTAGGAGCTTTCTGTATATCTTAAATTTGGTTTTGTATTTCTCATGATAAGGATAATATCAAAGGAATGGAAGGATCCACTTATTTCTCTCTCAATTTTTTATCAAGATTTATCTTATCACGTTTTCTTTGTGGATCTACATGATATATATATATATATATATATATATATATATATATATATATATATATATTTCATGTAAATCACAATGAAAAAGCGCAATGGATAAATAAATACAGGAAAATGGAAACAACAGAGTACCTAGGTATACATTGAACTTATTTTCAATGTCGACCCTATCCAAGATATATATATATATATATATATATATATATATATATATATATATATATATATATATATATATGTATGATTAATGTATGTATATATATACTGTATATATATATATATATATATATATATATATATATATATATATATATATATATATATATATATATATGTATGATTGTATGTATGTATATATATACTGTATATATATATATATATATATATATATATATATATATATATATATATATATATATATATATATATGTATGATGCTATATATATATATATATATATATATATATATATATATATATATATATATATATATATATATATATATATATATATATATATATATATATATATATATATATATATATGTATGCTGATGTAACGGGCCGTGTTTTCTCTTTTCAATAATTTACCATCCAGCTACTGTTTTCTCTTAGTATTCTATTTACTCATATACTTATTTGTTCTGTGTAGCATTCCTCCAATGAGTACCCTGTTTAATATACTTATTCTCCTTCCATTCTTTACATATATATTTATTCTTATATGTTCTTACTTATATTCTTATATGTTCTTTACCTCTATCTACCTTATATTCTCATATATTCTTATATAAGTAACTCTTATGCTTCTCTACTTATGTTTTCCAAGTCAAGGTTCTTTCTTTTCATTTCCTTTCATATAGATTGTATTCTCAGTTTCAATGTTCTTACCTTTCTGAAGTATACTTT
Organism: Homarus americanus; assembly: GCF_018991925.1. Lineage (NCBI taxonomy): Eukaryota > Metazoa > Arthropoda > Malacostraca > Decapoda > Nephropidae > Homarus > Homarus americanus. The sequence goes on from NW_024730668.1 coordinate 20,086,945, forward strand.
GTTTATGTCTTTCTTATACATGGGTTAGTCTGGGGAACCATGTTATTCTTTGTATAACACTTTTTATACTTACAAGGGGTAGCTGCCACCACCCAGACTTTTCATTATATAACAGAACTCATGGAAGGGTTTTGGGTAGTGTGGTAGATGTATAGGCACGTGAGTAAGTATTATTTTCTGGGAACCAATGTTTAGAAGGAGTAGAGTGGTGATACTCAGATTACTAACTCAATATTTATTAATACAGTGAGTGGAGAAGATGCATCTTAGATTCACTCAGGCTAAACAGAACCGAAATTAACTTATTAAGTCATCAAACACTTCAAGAACTTATTACCTCATTAAACACCTCCAAATATTCATTACTTTATTGGATACTGTTGTAGTATTTCTGTGACAAGTAAGATTTAGAAATGCTTACACACTGTCAATAACCCTGGACCCGCAGGTCGTACTTTAACAAGGAACAAATTACCTTCTCAATTCGTGGTTAGAACATCATACTCTCAGGTTATTCTTTCTTGGGTACTACAGATGAATACATAACACACTGGGCAATTCCACAATTAGTAACATACCATAATTCTTATCACTTCACAAGGAACCACCTGGTACCTTGAACTCTCATTCAGGGGTTCAATACTTAACCCGGGATACTATATTTCTGCTAGTTATCCCTCCAAACATGGGCCGACACTGCTCCATGCAATAGATGAAGTACCATCTCCAGGTGGAGTCAGCGGGCACAGTTGTTTACAGCGACCGCCAAGCTGAAGGCTCGCTCGCTAGGTGCACTCAGGGAGGTTGACTCGTTACACACTGGCAGAGTGGTGAGGGCGCTTCCCGGGGAATCGTGTCCTGGGATTCTAAATGTGCCCTTAGAGACAGTCTTCAAGAACCATGGTGCCCATAGGTAGTTATCGACCCTCAGGAGAGTGGCTAACACATCCGCGTCTGTAGACGTGGAAGAAGAGTCACGAATGCGTGAATATTTAACTTCACTATACAAAACATACGTCTGGCACCGGTTCAGACGATAGCTAGAGCTCTACTTTACTTGACTTAATTGGCACTGTACTGCGCACCTCATTGTCTTCCCTAAAAACCCGTTTTAATTCATATTACGCTACATAATATTCAAATCCACCGCGCTTGTAGAATCTCAGGAGCGTGTTTATCCTCGCGATCCCTCCCAGTAAGCCCCGCCTTTGTGAAGACAGTTATCAATACGTTGTTTATTCCACTTTCTCCTGGGAAGCTCAATCTTGAATTAGTCTGTGTAAATCAACCCAAGTAATTCGCCAGACCTTTGTCAACTGAGGGTCATCTTTGAATGAGTAACAGTTAGTTTGTTTGTAATTATTGTCATTGTGTGAGTAGCGATCACTGGCAACTCAGGGGTATATAAACTCGAGGTGGCGAGGAATCAGCGTTCCCTGACGCTGATTCCCGTTTGTCTCCAAGTATGTTCTGTGTTTCCTAGCCATTCAGTTAATTCAGTCAATTGTAGTGATTATCAGTGTTCATGATTTAACAGTTGAATTGTCATTCACCCAGTGTAGAAGTAATATAACGTAAATACGTCTGTCGTCTAGACAAGAGAGTTTGTTGGTGTTGTCATGTTTCTCGTTCCCTGATGCTGATTCCCGTTTGTCTCCAGATCGAGGGTGGGCTTAATTGAAACCCACCGGTCGCTCGGAGCCGGTGGATACCCAGCAGTGGTCAATATAGGAGTGATGGCGCTGATTCGTCATGATTAATCGGCTCTGCTCTACCTCGTGGGCCGAGGACCCCAAACCCATCTCGGGTCGGAGTGTAACCGACCACAACAACAGTTGTTAGAGGCGCCAGTGCTCTACCCTGGGACAGGCCTTGGAATTATGGTCCACAGTGTAATTGTATGTGTTTTTTTTACCAGTGTGTTTTATAAGAAATAAATCAATGAAGACATGTTATGGTTTCACCCTTCTTTACCCTTATCGATCTGATCAATGGAAAACCTAACCCAATGCCTAGTCCACTCTGCCCGCTACCTAACGAGCTACATGCTGTCCAGAGGGGGTCTGGTGGCAGCGACCCTTAGGAATTAAGATTAGAGTTAAGTTATCCCCTTAGATTTAGTGACCCCAGATCTGGCAGTATAGCACTGAAGGTATTATGTTGAAACATGAACACTGATATTCGCAAAAATGACTAAGTTAAACTGAGTTAATATGGCGGCGTGGAACACACGTGAACATACCTGTAGACGTGGAAGAAGAGTCACGAATGCGTGATTCTCCCTCGTGTAGAGGTATATACGTGCCCCCGCTGGGCAGCTTGGGCCTCCATATTCATGCCAGAAAGGTCAATCTTACCAACAACATACCTTCTCTACCATGTTGGATCACCGTATATTTAATTATGAACTCCGGTGTTCCGGATCAGGGTAATTTCCTATGTCTATTCATATAATCTAATCTGAGGTTGAGCTTGCCAGGAAAAGGTGGAATATACACGTTGATAACAACAATTCTGCAAGCTCAGGCCTGCAGCGAACAAGGAACTATTCACAGGGAGACATTAGATCTTGGAGATTATACCAGTTGACAGAATAGTTCAGGAAATTAATGACTTTCTTAAATAGATAACTGACATTAATTAAACTATAAACATCAGATTCTCTGATTTCGGGGCGACAAAATGATCTAACTTCAGGCGTGATCAGAAACTCATGGATATTCTTAGGAAACGAAACCGATGGGTATCGTTTGTCCTGGCAGACTCAACACTCACTTACTTGACACGTCTTACCAACAATAAGGACAGTTGAAGCGTTGAACACCACTCACAATGGATCTTGAATGTTTCAACTGTAAACCGACATATCTAAGCTGACTCTAAACCAGGGTGTTCTCTCTCACATTCAAATTCATTTTATAGAGAGGTTGGTTTCAGTAAGTCAGAGAAAATGGGATAACAGGGGACTGAGGCGTCTTGAAGTGATGAGAAAACGGACTCCTCAAATGGAGGACTCAAACTAAAAGCAGAGGTACATGTTTTGTGGGCTATTGAGCGTAATATGAATCATTTGATTTTGGGGTTAACTGACGTGTACGACCGTGGTCGTTACACTGACAACCACAAGGAAAGAAGAAAACACGAAGTTCCCAAGCGCTTTCGTGTAATTCACATCTTCAGGGGTGAGTACAGACTAGAGAGAGAAATACAAACCAAGGTGTATATATACAGAGGAGGGTGAGACCAGGTCCACAATGGTCAGGTATTAGGTAATGACCCTACTAATCTTTAAATAGCACACAACGGTTGGTGGTCAGGTCAGATGGTCAAGTGACCCGGCCTTCTCACCTGGTCACAAATCTTCTTAATTACAAAATTGTCCAGCTTGTACATGCCGTTACTCAAATTCATGTTGAATGCTTCTGTATGTTTAATAAGACTAGATTCTATGATGTTCCTACTATCAATTGAATTACATGGTAATATTGAGGAGGCATTATCCCAGTCAATGCAATGCTTGTTATCCCTCAAATGAACAAACAGAGCATTGGATTCCTGGCCTGTCCTAACACTGTATTTGTGTTGTTTAATTCTAGTTGCATTTATAAAGTTCCTTGCAAGGAATGTAATATGTTTTACTTAGGCCAGACAGGAAAAGATCTTGCAACTAGAATTAAACAACACAAATACATATATATATATATATATATATATATATATACATATATATATATATATATATATATATATATATATATATATATATATATATATATATATATATATATATATATATATATATATATATATATAAATCCCTCAGTTGAGTTAAATTACATATTAAGACGATTTATCGACAAAACTATCAATAACAAAAATAAATAAATATAATTAATCTATAAATTGCAAGAATACTTTAAAAAATAAGAAAATTAATTGAAAAATACGTTTATATAATTGGTCCCTTTGTTATTATGATCAAGTAAGCGTTGTAGTTAATATCTAATAAATGTAGTTTATAAAAATAAGTTAAGTCATTAATTAATTAGAAATTATTTGTTATTATAAGTAATAAGATAATTGATTGATAGATAATAATTGTTAATAATTTAAGTAAAAAATAATAATTATTTCAGTTTTCATTTGACTCAGATGTAAACATGGCGGAGCTTTTGATCCAAGAATTCCATTTGTTTATCTCTTTACGTCAAGTACAGCCTTGACCTGGAAGTGACAATTAAGACAACTGTGCCTAATGGATAATCCGGGACTGTCCATGGATCTTGTTTACGTTAAACGTGTTGCTTGTATCTAACGGGCTTGGTATTGAGGCTGAGAATAAACAAAAAGTACTTGGTGGCCCCAGTGCCCTCGTCTCTCCAACAACCTGACAGAAATCATTACTGGTTAAAGTTTGATTTTAAAATTAAATAAAACACTAAGTGATACATATCAAAATTTACCTGTTCTCCGTGATTCGTTTTCCGATAATATCAAAGCTACTTTCCTGAGACTTTTTACCACCCCGAAGCGACCAGCCTACAGACTACATATCGTGACCTCAGTAAATCCAGAACATTTTTTACTCATCTCAAACACCTGAACACTCCGTTAAACTACAGGTACATTCAAGTCACATTCTAAAAATAATCGACGAAAACTGAGTTCAAAGTGCCCCTGTAGTAAGTTATAATCATTACTTTAACAACACACACCGGTTTTTAAGACCAAACTAATAATTAGTTGGATACAATGTGATGAGGAAGAACCTCGCTCTGTTGAACGAGCCGTGGTTACACCTCAGCCACCGTAGCGACCTTCATCCCTTCAGCTAAATATATCAACTTTCTATAAAGAAACTCACTCGTTAACCATAGGTGTAGCGGTCAATAAAAGCTCACAGACTCTTAATGTTTGCCGGAAGGATAGTAATTCAACGAAAAATTCCATAATCACAGCCCGTTTCATCGTCCTTAGATAATCATAATTTTGTCTAATGTAAAATTGTGATTATTATCCATTCATAACCTTCATGTCCATAAACCTAATAGGCAGGGACGGTTTTTCGTTATACACATGAGTAAAAACCCCAACAAAACCATACCTAAACCTACTGTGTGTGTTGGTATACGTTCTCGAGTTGTTGGTAAGGTTTAATGTTAGATTTTCTTAATGTTTCTGAATGTAAAGTGTACTGATATGATATTGTATTTGATGTTGTTGCTAGGGGTAGCGGCGAGTCAGACGTATTAACCCATAACAATTTTAATAGCTCTGTGCCAATTGTAATACATAAGAACATAAGAAAGTGGGATACTGCAGGAGGCCGACTGGCCCATACAGGGCAGATCCCTTTCACACCCATCCCAGCACTTCCATGCCTATCCAACTTCGTCTTGAAGCCTTCCCTTTAGCGCCCCGATCCTACTATAGCACTCGGTAGCTTCAGTTCCAATATATCCACAACTCTATTACTAAACCAGTGCTTGCCTATATCCTTTCTGAATCGGAATTTATCTAATTTGTGCTTCTCATTTGTTCTAGTTATTTCGTTATTGAGCTTCAGAACATCTTCCATTTTACCCTTGTTAATCCCACTTACCCTTGTACACCTCTATCATATCTCCCTAACTCTCTTAATGAATGTAAGCCTAAGCTTTTCAGTCTTTTCTTCATATGGAAGGTTTCTAATATTATGGATCATTTTGTCATTCTTTCTTGTACTCTCTCCAAAGAATCTATGTCCATTCTATAATAAGGACACCAGAACTGAACCGCATAATCCATGTGTGGCCTCACTAATGCTAGGTAAAGTTTCAAGATAACGCTAGCAGTTCTGTTACTCAGGCCTAGATATGAACCCAAGAATCCTGTTTGCCTTTGTTGCTAACGCTAATACATTGTTTTCTAGGTTTCCAAGTCGTTACAATAAATACACCTAGATCTTTTCACAAACTGAGTTTTCTATTCGTGTTACCGTTTATACTTAACGCTTGTATTCGCCTTCCTTCCCTATCTCGTAGTACCTTGCATTTATCAGTATTAAAATTCATTTGCCAGTCTACTGACCACTTATGTAAGGTATCTAGATCTCTTTTGAAGGTGTTCAAAGTCACTGTCTGAATTTATCACTCTCCCATTTTGGAATCATCTGCAAATTTACTAACTCTACTAGTTATGCCTAAATCAAGATCATTAATGAATATAACAAACAGCAGAGGGCCCATTACAGATCCCTGGGAACTCCGCTTGGACCGCACCCCCAGTCTGACTTTAATCCATTTATGCTGACTCTTTGTTTCCTACCAGTTAACCAAGACCTAATCCATTTTAATACTGGATCCACCTATTCCATGTAAAGCCTACCTTCCTTATCAATCTCTCTCATGAGGGACTCTATCGAATGCTTTACTGAAATCTAAATAAATTATATCATATGACTTATCATTATCTACCGCTCATATATTTCTGAGAGAAAAGCTACAAATTTGTGGCATAACACTAACTAAATCCAAAGTTTTAATCATACCTTAATTTAAATTCCTGGCGGAGGGTGAATCAAGTCCTGTGTAGTTAACTGTGGTGAATTTTGTAGTTCCCACATGTTTTAATTGACTTCACTTCAAAAAGGACACTTTGAAAAATTCACTACGGTAATTCTCGTCGTATTCTTTAATGTTCACTAGAAAAAGGGATCACTCAGTGAATTTTTCTTTAACCTTCAATTAGTTCACTACTCAAGTAACACTATTTATTTCCATTAACTAATCAAGTTATGGGCCCATAACACTTCACTTGGCATCAGTGACAAATATCCTCTAATCTCATCGAAATACATCAGGTCCCTTCACCTTTTAACCAATATTTCCCATATATTAACACAACACTTCACGCTATTGGTCCTCCAGCACTTCACAACACCGAACACTTCCACTTATATATATATATATATATATATATATATATATATATATATATATATATATATATATATATATATATATATATATATATATATATATATATATATATATATATATATATATATATATATATATATATATATATATATATATATATATATATATATATATATATATATATATATATATATATATATATATATATATATATATATATATATATATTTGTTTAACAGTGCATGAGTTTTTAAATGCCACATTGACGTTCCAGGTTTTTAGTTGTAAAGGAATTTGAGAAAAAATTTTGTGAAATGGTAATACTAAGAGATTCTTATGGTCATGGGTGGGCTTGGGATTGGTTCTATAGAAAGATTTCTTAGTAATGTTAAGGCATTTGTCTATGAAAGATCTAGGGTACTGAAGGTTCAAGCCAATATTATAGATATATTTATATTCCTCATCAATAAATTCCGGGCTGCAAATTCTCAAAGCACGTAAAAACATTGATGAAAATACTGACTGTTTGACTATTATGGTGGGCAGAATAATAATGAATGTATGAACACACATGAGTAGGTTTCCTATAAATACTGAACTTAAAGGTGTTACCTATTCTGTGGATCAGACAGTCGAGTAAAGGCAATTTACAGTCATGCTCTAATTCCACAGTGAATTTGATCGAGGGGGCTAAGTTGTTAAGTTGTGGCAGTTGAAAAGAAACTATTAAGTAATATTTTACCACCTTCAGCAGTCTGGTTTAGATATGTTGATGATGTATTATGTCTCTGGCCATGTAATGAGGACCTAAAAGCTTTCCTGCCACAACTTAACACCCTCGATCAAATTCACTGTGGAATTAGAGCCACATTTTATCAAAAGCTTTTGATACGTCTCAGAACAATATTGCACTGGTTTTTATTGCTGACGGCGTTAGCTATTGATTCACAAATTAATGCAATAGCCGTGTTTGTGCCTCGGTTCTTTCGGAATCCATGTTTTCTGGGGTTATATTTGTTTTCCTGTTCTAGATAGTTTCTGAGTCTGCTGTTGACTATTTTTTCTAGTATTTTCCCTGGTGTTTCTAATAAGGATATAGGTCTGGGGAAGTGTCCTGTTGCTAGTGAAGCATTAAAGATCTGTGTAAGTTGTTCTATCAGTATTGTAGGTATGTTTTGAAGGACCGTTTTGTTTGTCTGACTTAGTCCAGGTGCTTTATTTTTAAAACTGGTTATTATGTTTCTTATGTCTTTTGTGGTGATTGGCAAGGTTAATGTGTCTGCACTGATTTGTATATTGAGGTCTATTGTTCTTGGTGGTTGCCATTTCTGTGTGTTTAGTGTATGGTGTGTTGTTACCATCTGTTCTGTTACTCTACAATAGTTTGTTTTCTTCTTCTGTCATTTTATATACTATGTTGCTTCAGAAATTTCTGGAGATTAGTTCTTTTTCTACAGATTCTGTAGCTTTTACCCCGTTGTCGTCTATAAGATGGCTGTTATCTGTGGAGTTAGTGCCCATTAGTTTTTTTTACTTTACTCCAGAAGAGTTTTGGGTTGTGATAATCGGCCTCTGTGTTTGTGATTATCTGGTTCCATTTGTCGTTGTGTGATTGTTTACATATTTCTTTCAGCTCTTCCTATAGGTTTCTGAAGAGAGTTATTGTTTCTTGGTTCCAGCCGTGTGTATTTGTATGTTCTAGTATATTATTCAGTCTTGTCTGGATTATCTTCTATTCGTGTGTTAATTGTGCGTGGGGTAGTGTGCGGTAAGTTGTTTTGGGGGTGTTATTTTCCATGGCTGTGGTGACTTTAGAGTACCATGTTTCCAGGGCTATGTCAATGTCTGCTGTGTTTTTATGTTGATGTATTTGTTCGTTTGTGTTGAGTTCTGCCTTAAAACCCTCCCAGTTTGCTCTATTGAAAGAGAATCTAGGGATGGAGGGGATTTGTATTGGTGATGTTGATAGAGTGATAATTATGGGCAGGTGATCGCTAGTGGTGGTTGGTCCAAGTTTCATGTGTGAATTCAAATGGTGGTGTCTATTGGTCAGAACTATATCCGGCTTCCCGGTGCTTCCTGCAGCTATGTAGGTTTCGAAATCTGGGCCCAGGTGTGTGATGTTGCCGTTTTCTAATAGGTCGTGTATAATCTTCCCCCTTGGGTTTCTGGTTCTGTGTCCGAGTATGGTGTGTGTCGCGTTTAAGTCTCCTATAAAATACTATACTCGCCCGTAACGTACTGCCTCACACTCAACAATGAGAAGAACGGTTTTCGTGATGATGATAAATATACCGTTAAATAGATCTAAACTCGTTAATAAATTAACAAAATCTTGACATACTGAGCTACAGTAGTGTCCTGTACATCACTACATGAAAATATTATAAATTATATATGGTAAAGATAAATGGTGTCCACTGTTACCTACACCATTAACATGATACAGTAAACAAATGACAGGCGCCTGGCAGGCCACTCACTCACCATGATGATGAATGTCGTCGTCCACAACAGGAGACATCCATAGTGATACCCGCTCATAATTCCTCTCACAAAATATTCAACCCGCCACTCACACCATGCATGAACTCGCTTGCGTATACACTTGTCGATTAAATGCTACAAAACAAAATAAAACTAAAAAAGGAACTCTTTTGTCCCTTTCCCCCCCGAATCATTCATGGGGGTACAACACTAAACGCACACAGGCATAACGCACACCGACTGCCTTGTTCACGATCCCTGAAAAATGGCAAATGAAATTCAACACCAGCAAGTGCAGCGTACTTAATATTGGAAGAACAAATACTGACAATGTATACAGCCTTAACAACATCAACCTAGAAGTGCAAGTAATAAGACTGCAGAGGTCTTATTGCAACTACAGTCGGCCCTTAACATACGCGAGTTTATAATACACGGATTTGCAAATACGCGGATTGCCCCGCTGGAGGAATATTCTGTACATTGAAGTAATTGAAGTACATTCAAATCGCGCGCCATTCAACTCGCACGCGGCACCGAACACGGGACACCGCCCACAACCTCACATACACACGCATAGCTCTCCCTCATTCAGTCAGTCTCGCTGTAACCACGCTTGTGTTGACATCAGCATTGTAGTTGCAAAAATATTACATTTCCGTGAATGTATTATATCAAGCACAGTATGAATAGAATATCACTAATATAAGAGTATTTTAACCGAAAACTATTAAAAAAACGAGTAACATATCTTGAACATCGGAAGGTTAGGTAAAGTCTTTTGTTTTCGTGTAGTTTATCCTAATTTACATTGAAATGCATTACGTTTCAGCAAAACTATTATTTATTTCTGAGAATGTGGAAATGTAATATTTTTGCTGAAATGACGTAAGTATTACAGTGGAAAGTGACGAAAGCAATGACTTTCGCTATCTTTCATTCAAAAGATGTTACCGTAATCACTTTTCGAATGGTTTTCAGTTCAAAAACTGTTGTATTACAATAATATTCTATCCTAATTGACTTGAATAAATACTACGATACAGTACCATATTTCTGAATATTTTCATTAAAATCCACCAAAATCATTTTCCTTGTCATCGTCTGCAGCACCAAACAGCTTCTCCCAGTCCTCTCTTTGAACAGGGCTTGAGGGTACGTGTTTTTCGAATCGTTTTCAGTTAAAAAACTATTACATCACACGTATATTTTACCTAAACTGCGCCTGAATGAATATATTCTCGGAAATAAATAGTAGTTTTGCGGAAACGTGACGTATTTCTATGTAAAATAGGATAAAATACATGACGAAAACAAAAGACTTTACCTAAGCTTCCGATGTTCTTGAGATGTTACTCGTTTTTTTAATAGTTTTCGGTTAAAATTCTGTTATAAAACAATGATATTCTATTCATACTGTGCTTGATATATTACATTCACGGAAATGTAATATTTTTCCTGAAATTACATACGTATTACAGTGGAAAGTGGGATAAAATCGTGACGAAAACAATGACTTTCGCTTTCTTTCGTTCAAAAGATGTTACCGTAATCGCTTTTCGAATGGTTTAGTTAAATAACTGTTGTATTTCAATAATATTCCCTCCTAATTGACTTGAATGGAAATATACAATATTTTTGTTGGAACTGCCCGCGTTTCAGTGTAGTGTCGTAATAATAAATGGTAAGCAATTTGCCTTCGGCACTTGTGTTTCATGCACGGCTAGCCTCAGTTTATAGGACGTAGAGCGTTTTTACCCTCAAAAACGTGGGTCGAACTATAAACGAGGAATATCATAAATTAACGATTTCTTGGTCAAAAAATCAGGGTTGACTGATAAACGAGGGGGGTTATAGACGTGTATATACGGTATGTTGTCACAGTTTGATTGCTCGATTTAAAGTGGCGACCACGTGGTCGCTTGTTGTCGCTGTGCGGCTGTGGCGCTCACGCATGTGCACATACACACAAAAGCCCGCTAAAAAAAAAAAAAAAAAATCGTTTTTGAAAAGTCCGGATTCTTGGGTGGTCCGGATTTCTGGCATCCGGATTTTTGGACTTTTACTGTATTTATGGTTCTCCAATAAAAGTTTTTTACCCTGTATAGTATGTTAAAAAATTAATAAAAATGCACTGTAAAGAAAATACTGCACATATCTTATGGTAACCCCCCCCCCAAAAAAAAACAATTAAGGCAGTTATTTAAATCAATTTACACAAGAAATTTATCTAATTCTGCAGATTAACAATAAAGTTTACTAGTCTATCTTTTAAATTGCAGATAAAACCTTACAATTTTATATATGAGGATTCTTAAATAGTGTCCCCATCACATTTTCATATATTACGCCAGGATGAAATGAGAATACCAACATGAGCACTGTACATATAATCCTGCAATACACCATAAAACTCTATAAAGTAGTCTTACAATAATGATCACAATGACTCATGTTGAATTACATATTTATTGTCATTAAGGATATGTTGCATACCAAAACCGATATAAACAGATACAAATTACTTGATAGAGAAAGCAATGCTACTTGTATGCTATTTAACTCATACCAATGACAATAACGTTATCCATTATCAAAAAAACCCATAGTACATTGTTATACAGGAATACACTTGCATCAATAGATGCTTTCTAAACTTAGTGAAATGTGAAATAAATTTTGTCCTTAAAAAAGTTAGGTTTCAACATTCAACTAGCACACATGTCTGTTGCTGTATGTGCACCACTAGTGAGTCAGCTTACTTCTTATACTTGGATAATAAAGTATTCTAACAATACAATTACAGATACTGTACTGCAATGTACTACACTGACTCACTCCTGCAACTTTAAAACTCCTTCATCAGTTTAAAAAAAAGACTGGAATTTAAATGTTTGCCTACCCTTTCCCTCTCTCCCACATAAACCAAAAATGGGTATTCCAATATTTAATCAACAAGACACATTAATCTTGTTTTCAAATTGAATATACTGTAGTATAGTATATATTACTTTTATATCTGAGGTGAACATAACATTCACAAAGAAATTGACTTCAAAAGTTTAAGTTCTGTGAACTATCCCTAAACTGATTCATTAAATAAAGAAAAATTACACAGAAACTGTCTGTCCATAAAAAAAAAAAAATTGCTTTTGAAGCAAAGTAACCTATGTGGATGCACTACATTTTACATTGGATAATACAAAATTTTGATTTATAAAATTTTATTAGCAAAGTACTGTACTACAACCAACTAGTCATCATTATTTTACATTTTCATACAGATAATAGGCTCTAATTACCCAGAATCAACCACATTCAGATTTAATATTTTAAGTCTTTTGCAATGATAAACTTAAAAACATTACAGCAAAATTCTCTGTAAAACTAATTTATAAAAAAAAAATGTGAAATTACAAAATGAATCAAGACCAATATTCACACACACATGAAAAACATAAATTATAATCTCAATGTACAAAGATAAGCAGCACGAGGAAGTAGGATTGCTTAAGATTCAATTATAGGGCTGAGGGAATACTGACTATTTCACACACATCTAACTCAAACTCATATAAAAATTCAGTGTATAGATGCTTTTAAACAAAAGCTAAACTTCTTATACCTATAAAGGGTGGAAATAATATCACAACATAGAGTTTTAGATTAGATATATACATGCTGTGATCTCTGACTCAAGCACAGTCAAAAGTTAATAAAAGCTCTTTATCTAATGTTCAAATTGACTGGTGAGACTGTACTCTACGATCATTGACCACTTCATATATGTGTTTCTGGAAGATACTATAATCTTTTTTTATAGTGCGAATAGGATAAACATACATCCTACTTACAAATAATTTATTTTATTTTTGGTTATCTTTTCTAAATTATCCATCCCAAAATTCTATCAAATCTTGTTGGGCAATTGTAGATCCTTATTCATCCTTTCTTCAGTTTATTCAAGCCTATTCAATTAATCTGTATTGTATATTTATTTTACATCTAGCAATAAGAGAAGTCATTTAAATATTTACATAAAAACTTTAAATACATATTCTCCCCAAGTTTAAACAATCTGTGAAAGATTACTACTTGACAAGGTGGATTCAACACTGTAAAATGGTCTAAACCTACAGACTGCATTATATTTCAAGCTACTATCAAGACCAGAGAAGAAGCTTAATAATGCAACAGTTTATCATATTCTCTGGACTAAATGAGTAAAACAAATGTCTGCTCTTGCCTATCCATTAACTGGCATAATCCATCCATTCCAGCTTATGCATAGTTTATATATATATATATATATATATATATATATATATATATATATATATATATATATATATATATATATATATATATATATATATATATATATATATATATACAGTTAACCTCACTTTACGCGGTTAATGTAACCCGAGGAGGAAAAAGTGAGAACGCGTAAAGTGAATAACATAACATATGGGATTAATTGAAATGGAGTCCGGGCCGATCCCCAAACTCCAATTTTTGACGACACACAACTATGTTGTAGTAAAAATATTATCTTAACTTTATGATGGTATGCACACACAATTAATAATTAAGAGAAATATCAATAATATTAGGTTTTTTAACACTTACATTAGTAGCAAAAATGGCTGGGCACACGGGGATGGGCGGTTGGTTCCGAGGCAGAGGGCAGATTATTGGCCCTCACCTGTGTGTATCTTGTATCACTATCCACCACAGAGGCTTGCAGGGCCTCTTTGTCAAACTCCCCAAAGTCCATATAAGTCCATATCCTCACCATAATTATCACTATCACTGACTTGGGCCGGCTGTGGTGGGTGGCGGGTGAAGAACTGGTAATGTTTTGATGACTGGGCGACCTTGTGCGCACCATGTTCGCGCCGCTTACACAACATGGCGGATGGCGGGAGGTTTGGATCCAAAAATGGCGCGGCTCGCCAGCCGCTCTCCGCGTAAAGGGGTACACGCACCGCGGAATGTGAGCATCCTGGGTTCCGGCAGGGCACCGCGTAAACGTGGAAACGCGGAATGTGGGACCGCGTAAAGTGAGGGTTAACTGTATATATATATATATATATATATATATATATATATATATATATATATATATATATATATATATATATATATATATATATATATATATATATATATATATATATATATATATATACACACACAGTTATGCGCTGGTTAAAGTCCTAGATACGTTCTTGGAAATGTGACGTTAACCGAAATGGATGTGTACGTGGAACCCTATATACGTACATGCACACTTTTACTCTTAAATCACTACTGTAATGTGATACAGGTGATTAATTTTTATCTCTTGTGCAAAATACATGACATTTATATTAAAATTATTAACTGTTTTACAAGGATTCAACAACGTTGGGCAGATGGGGGAGAGGGAGCGAGGGGCCATGGGGGGAGGGGAGCGGTTTGACAGTTGGCACAGGCCCAGGTCTAACGCGTGTATATTTATCAGTTCTTAAGTGACTAAGCTTCTCTCTTATAAAAAGCCAGTGAAATGACCTGGGTGAATATAATTTACATTGCTGGGATTCTTGTAAGATACTGATTAATTTGAATAAAAACATGCTATAATTTGCACTAGACATAACAATTTTAGTACCGTAATCAAATTAGTACATCTACACTCCAGCTTTGCACTAAGGTCATTTGTTTCTTTTGGGTTTCTTTTAGTAGTATGGTGTGTGCATGTAAATGGATGAAAATAAATGAAAAATTTATGTAAATCTACCCAAAAATACAGTTGAAAAACTTTATATTACAAAACGTATACTAATGTACTGTAGTGGATCTCTCCCCTACAAACTACATCCGCATTCCAATGCGACAGTATCCTAGCAACCAAACGAGCGGCTGGGGGGTTCATCAGCTGCTACCGTATCCTAGCAACACGGGGGAATCGCCACCTGCTACGTCTAGCCTAGCAACGGAGTCAAGAAACCGGCGAGTTCCCACGGGTTTACTTCCGGCTGCTGTGTATATAAGCTCGCATTCTCTCCACTGAGATTCATTCTGGCCTACGTTCCTGAACACGCAACACCTCCTCCAAGCTAGATCCTCATTGTCCAGCCCTTATTCATCCTGGAGGACAGCAACACGCAACATCTCCTCTAAGTTCCTGCACAGATACCTCCTCAAGCATGCTACTCACTGAACGTGTCCCTCACCACAAGCTTCTCACCGCACGGCATCCCCAGCACCAGACTGTCTTTCATATAATATATTTTATATAAGAAAACCACCACCTAGAGTTTCCATCAATCCCATCCTGAGTGCTAGACAACATAATATCACGTTACCCTACAGTACTACAATTTTTATCTCTTGAGCAAAATATATGATGTTTATATTCAAATTTATCTCTGTCTTGCAAGGATTTCAGCAATGCAAATTATATTCTCCTATTGTCTGAGATATTATATGAAAAACTTAAGGCCTAAAACTCCCCACGCGAGTAAGTGTGTGTAATAATAATAATAATAATAATAATAATAATAATAATAATAATAATAATAATAATAATAATAATAATAATTAACGGTTTATTGAAAGAGCTTGGCAGCCAGAAGGCTGAAAATATACAGTTACATATTTGGGGAATTGGTTTCGAATTACAGATAATATACAAGTAACATAAATGATACAAATAAGATATATAATAACTAGATGGGGAAAGCTCAAACTACAGCGCATTTCAACATAGTGACAGTGCAAGAAGTAGTATTTACTGGGAGTGAATACACTGGTTTATTACAAGTTATTGATAATTTTTACAATGGTTGGGACTGGGCTGTTCTTATAGCGATCAGTTCGTGCACGTATGGGCTGGATGCGGTTGTGGTGTCGAACAGCAGTTCTCGGGCTAGGGATCTCAGGTGGTAGTAGGAACCGGTGTCGAGGATGATGTAAAAGCTTCTTACCAAACTTGCAGATGAGGTTGTGGTGATGGTCAGTGAGAGTCGAAAGGGTCAGTGTGTTGAGCGCTTCTTGATATATGTGTGTGTGTGTGTGTGTGTGTGTGTGTGTGTGGGGAGCGCGAGGTGAGGTGGTATGTTTGACTTGGCACCGGCTCCAGGTCTAACGCATGTTTATTTATCAATTCTTAAGTGACTAAGCTTCTCTCTTATAAAAAGCCAGTGAAATGATGTGGGTGAATATAAATTACATTGCTGGGAGTCTTGTAAAATGTTGATTAATTTACATATAAACAACTTATAATTCGCACTAGACATAAAAATTTTAGTACCGTAATCAAATTAGTACATGTGCACTCCAGCTCTGCACTAAAGTCATTTATTTCTTTTATGTTTCTTTTAGTATGGTGTGCATGTAAATGGATGAAAATAAATGAAGAAATTTATGTAAATCAACCCAAAAATAAGGTTGAAATACTTTATATTATAAAATGTACACTAATGTACTGTACAGTCAACCCTCGCTTTACGCGGTCCCACATTCCGCGTTTCCGCTTTTACGCGGTGCCCTGCCGGAACCTAACGTGCTCACATTACACGGTGCGTGGACCCTATTACGCGGAGTGTGTTCGGCTCGACGCTATTTTTAGATTCGCCCGCCACCCGCTGCTCCCGTCTGCCTCACCTCTCCTTCCTCCTCCCTCCCTCCCGCCTCCCTCCGCCTGGGCAAGCCGCGCGGTAAGGTTGCGCAGTGTGTGTGTCTTTGTTGCGTTATCACTGACGTCATATGAGGTATCGGACTCTGATTGGCCATGCATCCCTACCCCCCTCTGTGCTAGCTGTAATTGGCTTAAAGTATTATGACGTGTCCACCCGGGGAGGGAGGAAAGACAACACTTGACCTAGCCGCGGTAGTTTCATCCCTCCAAGCCACCCCGTGTAAACGTGTATCCATTGTTCTGTAAAATGGCTTCCGCCGGACCACCGCCCCCAGAGAGAAACCTTTCCTTACCTGGACCCAGCAGCACTACGCCAAAGAAGACACGACGTTCCTTAAGCTACGAGGTGAAGTATACCATCATCCAAGAGTTGGAGAAAGGAACAAGACATGTTGATTTGGCGCTCCAGCATGGTGTGAATGAATCTACGATTCAAACAATAAAGAAGGATGCAGCCAAGATAAAGGAGCACATGAAGATCACAAAGTCTACAGGTGCTTCTATGATCAAGTATTTTCACAACCAGGTGCTTCTGAAGACAGAAAAATTACTTGTGAGGTGCTTGGTGCGTCAGGCGCAACGGAACATGGCGGTCAACACACGTTCTGTTAAGGAGTACGCACGTGAACTGTACATTGCAGTGGCACGAAAGATGGGAATTAAAGAGCCCAAACCCTTTAATGCTTCCTCTGGGTGGTTACAGAGGTTTAAGATGCGGAACAAGATCACCAATATAAACATTGGTGGTGAAGAAGCGAGTGCTGACTGTGCTGTGGTTAGGGAATTTCCTCCATTTTTACGTGAGATTATGGAGGAAGGACAGTACAGTGACGACCAGGTGTTTAACATGGACGAATCTGGTCTTTTCTGGAAAAAGCTACCTTCCAAGTCTTTCGTTGTAAAGAATGCCAGCAAGATTCGGGGCCGGAAGATGCAGAAGGAACGCATCACCATCCTGTTTACCACCAATGCCTCCAGTACCTGTAAGCTCAAGTTATCGGTGATCCACACAGCACGCCAGCCACACGCCTACAAGAGCATGGACATGACCAAGCTAAATGTCCACTAGCTGACCGCACGTAAGGCGTGGATGTTCTCTACACTGTCCCTCTCCTGGTTTGATGACTGTTTTGTTCCCGATGTAAAGAAATTCTGTGAGCGACAGAATGTGCCATTCAATATTTTGTTGCTGCTGGACAACGCACCAGGACACTCGCCCCTACTGTTAGATCTTCACCCCAACGTAAAAGTGGTCTTCCTTCCTCCCAACACTACGTCTATATTACAGCCCATGGACCAAGAGTTAATCTGCAATGTAAAAGCTGCATTCTCAACAAAAAAGTTCCAGCTCCTGAACGACTACACCAACACCAGGGAAGAGTTGCGTAACCTGAGTGACACCACCACCGATAGCAAGAGCGAAGAAGATGAGGATCAACAGTTGGCACTGCAAAAAATACTGTTCAAACAATTCTGGAGAGTATTTAACATCAAGAAAGCTGTGGACTTCTTGGTGGAGGCATGGGATCAGCTGTCTATTGCTACAATTCGTCACACATGGAGACGTGTGTTGCATGGAATACCAGGTGAGAGGAGGAGTCATCTGTGACTGGTGAGGTTCAGACTGTTGCAGTAGCAGTGGACCTTGCCAGAGAAGCTGCGCAGAGTGTTACAGTTCCAGGCTTCTCCGAGACCACCAACGACAACATCATGGAGGTGATAAGGGAACCTGATGTGACTACCGAGGAGATGGTACATGATGATGACGACGTCAGTGAAGAGGCAGGTGGTGCGTCATCCCAAGAAGAACAACACTTACCCCATAGTAATGTTAGGGTTGCCCTGGAGTGTATCGAGAAAGTCAAGCTCCTCCTTTCCTACGACCCTGACGCAAACAGGTATGAAATCAGCTGTTGCAGATTATGGAGCCCTACATCAAGGTGTATCACGACAACATCAATGCCAGCCGTCAGCAAAGCATAACAGATTTCTTCGCTCGCAACCCACCACAGCCAGCCCAAGCCAGTGACAGTGAAGATGACTTTGAGGGATTTGTCAGGGAAGCCCTGACAACTGTAAGTGACAGTGATGGTGATGCACCTAGTAATGGTGACTCACCTGAGGGCCAGTAATCTGCCCTCTGCCTCGGAACCCGCCTCCATCCCCGTATGCCGACCCATCTCTTCTACTAATGTAAGTGTTACACCTAACTTTTAGTTTTCCTAACCTATCCTTTATTTTTCCTAACTTAACCTTTAGTTTTCCTTACCTAACCTCTTCTATATTACTTGTTTTTTCATACCCTCATAAAGTTAAGATAAAATTTTTACTACAACATAGTTGTGTGTCGTCAAAAAGTGAAGTTTAGGGGGTCGGCCCGGACTCTGTTTCAATTAATCCCATATGTTATGTTATTCACTTTACGCGGGACCCTGTGGGTTACATTAACCGCGTAAAGTGAGGGTTGACTGTACTATAATTTTTATCTCTTGAGCAATGCAAAATATATTCTCTTAACTTTAATGTGAGATGATATTATATAAGATAAAAACACACATATATATATATATATATATATATTTCATGTAGATCCACAATGAAAACGTGGATCAGATAAATCTTGATAAGATCACACGTTGTTTCCCTTTTCCCCGCGTGATTTTATCAAGATATATATATATATATATATATATATATATATATATATATATATATATATATATATATATATATATATATATATATATATATATATATATATATATATATATATATATCTGAGCCAGGGTTTTAGGCTTAGTTTTTATCTTATATAATATCATCTCACATATATGTTCTAGTAAAAATAATATCTTAATTTTATGATGGTACATGCACACAATTAATACTTAAGAGAAATAGAGAAATACAGTCGCCAAGTTAATGTCCATTCAAATAATGGACTCAACTCCCTCCCCTTCTTCTCACACTACACTCGCTGGCTCTTCCCTCTTTGAGAAATGTTTGGGGGAAAACCACTAGATTTTAAGGTATAGTAATAAATAATACCTCAAACTAAAGTTAGGATAATATAATTGACATTGCTGGATTCCTTGTAAGACCAGGAATATTTTGACTATAAATGTCATATATTTTGCACAAAAGATTACATATTTACTCGGTAAACAAAATACTTACATTAGATCTAAAATTTGTATGTCTAATGCAAAATCTATGATGTTTATATTCAAAATGATCATCAAATTGTAAGGATTCCAGCAATGTAAATTATATTCTGGCCGGATAATTTGTATGAATTTTATGAGCTAAAACAAATATCTTCAGTTAATAGAAAAAAAAAAGATTCTTCACGACACTATCTGTCAATCAAAACACCCCACCTTGCCTCCCCCCCCCCCTCTTCCAACCTCGCCAGATGGTGGGTCCCTCCCTACCAGAGAAATGTTTGGGAGAAACCAGATTATTTACCTTTTTAGTAATAAATAATACCTCAGACTAAAGTTAGGATAATATAATTGGCATTGCTGGATTCCTTGTAAGACCAGGAATATTTTGAATATAAATGTCATATATTTTGCACAAAAGATAACATATTTACTCAGAGTAAACAAAATACTTAAAGTAGATCTAAAATTTGTATGTCTAATGCAAAATCTATGATGTTTATATTCAAAATGATCATCAAATTGTAAGAATTCCATCAATGTAAATTATATTCTGGCCTGGTAATTTGTATGAATTTTATGAGCTAAAACAAATATCTTCAATAAAAAAAAAAATATACTTACCGAAATACTATCTGTCAATCAAATTAACCCACCTCCCCCCCTCTTCCCACCTGGTCCCTCCCTCCCTCCCTACCCCTCACCCCCACCTTCCCTCCCTACCAGAAAAATGATTGGGTTATAACAGTATATTTACGCTTTTAGTAATACACTTAAATAATATCTCAGACTAAAGTTAGGATAATATAATTGACATTGCTGGATTCCTTGCAAGACCAGGAATATTTTGAATATACACGTCATATATTTTGCACAAAAGATAACATATTTGCTTTGAGTAAACAAAATACTTGCATTAGATCTAAAATCTGTATGTCTAATGCAAAATCTATGATGTTTATATTCACAATGATCATCAAATTGTAAGAATTCCAGCAATGTAAATTATATTCTGGCCGGGTAATTTGTATGAATTTTATGAGCTAAATAAAAAAATATACTTCACCCACGTATATGAGTAGATGCACCGCGTAAAGTGGGAATTCTGGTTCTGGCAGGGTACCGCGAAAATGTAGAAACGCGTAAAGTGAAACCGCGTAAAGTGAGGGTTCACTGTATATATATATATATATATATATATATATATATATATATATATATATATATATATATATATATATATATATATATATATATATATATTTCATGTAAATCCAGACATATATACAGTCATGAGGTTAAAATCCAACAGAACATAGTCCGATTGCATATACGCCCTGCCCCCCTCACCCAAAGAAAAAAAAAAACCACTTCGGACTTGCTGGACCACAACTCCACGACCCCTTTACAGAGACACGATGATCTTTCCCATACTGGCCAGATATTATGTGCTAAAGGAATATCCTTCCTTAGGCTTAGTAAGCATTTGCCTCCAGGTGTAATGTTAACCTACATCTATTGAGGATAAAATCTTTCACCTACAAATTGACAATAACACATTTGCTGTAATCAGACATATCTAGTTGCCTCAACAATTCCAAACCAGTTGCAATTTCAAATTCTGTGTCATTACTATGGAATAACTAAGTCTCTGGTGCACTCTAAGATTAAGAGAGAAAACGGAGGACTTAGGCATCCTGAAGCGAGAGAAAACGGACTCCTATAATGGGGGACACAAGCACTCACACATGCCACTCACACTGACAGACTTGACACTCACTTACTTGATAAGTTTTACCAACCATTAGTTGTGTACGTTATCTAGTGAATTTAGTCAATATTGTACAGTACAAGTACACTGCAATACAGTGGTCCCTCGGTTAACAATGGACCTGCAAACCTGTACTGTACATGCGTTAAATGATTACGGTACTAAAATTTTTATGTCTATTGAAAATAGAGCTTGTTTATACAGGTATTCAAATAAATCACTATCTTACAAGAATCCCAGCAATGTAAGTTATATTCATCCAGGTCGTTTGGGTGGCAAATCATGAGAAGAGCTTAGTCACTCTTAAGGAATGATAAACACGCAGGCCTTCAGTGCCAACTGTCAAATCATATCGCCTCCCCTCCCACCCCAGGCGAGGAGCGGGGGGTTTTGGGCCTTAAGTTTTTCATATAATATCTCTGACTATAGGAGAATATAATTTGCATTGCTGAAATCCTTGCAAGAAAGAGATTAATTTGAATATAAACGTCATATATTTTCAAGCTCAAGATATAAAAATTGTAGTACATTAGTCTACATTTTGTTATTATAAAGTTTTTCAACTGTAATTTTGGGTAGATTTACATAAATTTCTTCATTTATTTTCATCCACTTACATGCACACACCATACCAAAGAAATAAATGACCTTAGTGCAAAGCTGGAGTGTACATGTACTAATTTGATTACAGTACTAAAATTGTTATGTCTAGTGCAAATTATAGCATGTTTATATTCAAATTAATCAGTACGTATCTTACAAGAATCCCAGCAATGAAATTATATTCACCCAGGTCATTTCACTGGCTTTTAAGAGAGAAGCTTAGTCAATTAAAACTGATAAATATACACGCCGCTAGACCTGGGCCTGTGCCAACTGTCAAACCGTCCTCCCCCACGCCTCGCCTCCCTCCCCATCTGCCCAGCATTGCTGGAACTTGTAAAACAGTGAAATAATTTTAATTTAAATGTATTTTATGAAGAGATAAAATTAATCACCTACTGTATAGACATTACAGTAGTGATTTAAGAGTACCCGTAATCACCTGTATCACATTACAGTGATTTAAGAGTGAGAAAAATGTAATTCCACACAAGTATAAATGTTTATGTGATGATCGAACAACATCCATTTCGGATAACGTCATGTTTCCAAGAACGATGACGTTAACCGGTGCATGACTGTGTGTGTGTGTGTGTGTGTGTGTGTGTGTGTGTGTGTGTGTGTGTGTAAAATGTGAATGAGCTAAAAATATGGATGATGCAGTCAAAATTTTTAACTGGAGCTCATTGATGAGTCCAGATGATACACTTAGGATACAAAGTCAGCAAAAGCATTTAGGAAAAACTATAACACTCATTGACTTCTGATAAAAAGTGCAAATCAGAATTTTATAATTATTCCTAAAAAGATACAATAAAGAAAAAGATTGAAGTGAAATACAAAATATATAATGGCAATATTGCATGGCTCACTGAACAATAGCCAATTAGATACTGTACAAGAGATTTCTATACATAATACATCTGTTAATTATAGTGATCTAATTAAGCTAAGAATATACTTTGGAACCTTCAAAAAATTATAAAGGAATACTAATATTATCACACAATAAAGTGACTTAGATTCATAGCCTTATGCCTTTATATTAATCTTATCAAGGCCTTAAGGATGCACCAAGGATTTCAAAATATGCATTTGCCTCAACATCTGCAAACAAAAATATAAATCTGTTTTACCAATGCAGACACACCCCAATTTATGACATGGTTTCATTCCTGAAAAACCTTGTAAATCAAATTTTCATAAATCAATGCACTTCTCCAAAATGTTTTAAGATGCCATAAAATGCTAAAAAATATTGATGTACACAATGATTAAAAAACAATAAACATATGTGAAATACATGCAATTCTGCAGTGCAGTATCTGCCTTTTGCGAGTTTACGATTCGCAATTTTGACGATTCACGGTAAGCAGATGGTGGTTAGCTTGCAAGTCTTTTCCTGCAGTACAACGAGTCACCCCAAGCAGCATCTCATATTGTACTCTCAAAACTTTAGTGTTTCTGTGTGAAATAGTTCTCAAAAGACTGCCTAGTGTCAGTGCTAGTGATGCTAGTGGAGTGAATTGTAAAAGGCAGAAGTCAGTGATGACCCTGACAAATTTTATTATTAGATAAGTTAAAAGAGGGGATGAGTGCTGCCGAGGCAGGTCGGTTGTTTGGTATACAGTACTGTAATGCACTAAGGTAGTATAAGTAGTGGCTATTCGCAGTTTTGCCAATTCGGGCCATTTCTTGGAACCTATCCCTCACAAATGGCAAGGGTCTACTGTAATAATTTTATACCTGTACATAAAGAGAAACAGGATGAGATGTGCAAGATGTGAGACTAAACCACACCAATAATTATTATATATTCCTAGCAATACAGTGACTCCCATTACATAAATGGAAACATTCTCTCTCTCTCTCTCTAAAAGGAGAAAAAAAAATCCATGTTTGACCCCTGATGAGTTACTGTGTCACCCAAAATTCCTGCTTTATTTACATGATGCTAACAATGCAGTCACAGGAGCCTTGAGCTATGATGATGCTAGTTCAAGCATCTGGACAGATGCTTTGTCCTTGTTATTTAATATTGATATTATTTGTTTTCACAATGCCCTCAAACAAACTCACAGGTGATAAAACCGGGCTTAACAGTGACAAAAGGAAACAAAGTGTTGTGTAAACAAATAAAGATGGAAATTCTGTGAATAGGGGATCAACCACAGTCTATTAGGAACTGAACATTACACAGCACTGTGATTTCATTAGGCTGGTTTCAAATAAGCATAAAGCAGTGCCTTATAGCCATTGGAAAAATGTCACAAAATAAAGCACAAAGCTATTGTTGCTGGCAATATCCACACCTCCAAACTTTTCTTATTCTCCAAATTCCACACTTCTTTTTACAACTCTCCACCTTTATTGTATAAATAAACATATTAAAGAATCCAGATTCATTTTATATAGTCTATCATATGATATGAGAGTAAATGAAACTGGACAATCAGGCAAATGGCTCGGTGACTGCGTGTGTGGTGGTGCGAGTGACGAGTCTACATGTTTTTCCGTGAGTTTGAGAGGTAAGTTACCTGTACCTGTATGTGATGACAGTAGAAAATGATGACACACTGAAAGCTTATTTGTAGCCTTATTTACATTGCAAGTATTCGAGAATAATGAAATGATAGAGAAATAGTTACCCGGTAAGCATACTGGTAAAGGAAGGAGAGAGAGAGAGAGAGAGAGAGAGAGAGAGAGAGAGAGAGAGAGAGAGAGAGAGAGAGAGAGAGAGAGAGAGAGAGAGAGAGAGAGAGAGAGAGAGAGAGAGAGAGAGAGAGAGAGAGAGAGAGAGAGAGAGAGAGAGAGAGAGAGAGAGAGAGAGAGAGAGAGAGAGAGAGAGAGAGAGAGAGAGAGAGAGAGAGAGAGAGAGAGAGAGAGAGAGAGAGAGAGAGAGAGAGAGAGAGAGAGAGAGAGAGAGAGAGAGAGAGAGAGAGAGAGAGAGAGAGAGAGAGAGAGAGAGAGAGAGAGAGAGAGAGAGAGAGAGAGAGAGAGAGAGAGAGAGAGAGAGAGAGAGAGAGAGAGAGAGAGAGAGAGAGAGAGAGAGAGAGAGAGAGAGAGAGAGAGAGAGAGAGAGAGAGAGAGAGAGAGAGAGAGAGAGAGAGAGAGAGAGAGAGAGAGAGAGAGAGAGAGGGAGAGAGAGAGAGAGAGAGAGAGAGAGAGAGAGAGAGAGAGAGAGAGAGAGAGAGAGAGAGAGAGAGAGAGAGAGAGAGAGAGAGAGAGAGAGAGAGAGAGAGAGAGAGAGAGAGAGAGAGAGAGAGAGAGAGAGAGAGAGAGAGAGAGAGAGAGAGAGAGAGAGAGAGAGAGAGAGAGAGAGAGAGAGAGAGAGAGAGAGAGAGAGAGAGAGAGAGAGAGAGAGAGAGAGAGAGAGAGAGAGAGAGAGAGAGAGAGAGAGAGAGAGAGAGAGAGAGAGAGAGAGAGAGAGAGAGAGAGAGAGAGAGAGAGAGAGAGAGAGAGAGAGAGAGAGAGAGAGAGAGAGAGAGAGAGAGAGAGAGAGAGAGAGAGAGAGAGAGAGAGAGAGAGAGAGAGAGAGAGAGAGAGAGAGAGAGAGAGAGAGAGAGAGAGAAACTTATTCCTTAGTATATTTTCAATATTAATACTGCAATAAAATTTTTCCATAACTTCTTAAAGATTTTCACCCATAAATCAAAGCGTGAAACAATTTATTTTTTCATAAATAAAATTCTCGTAAAACAGGGTCTGCTTGTATAAATAATATCTCTAACAAAAGGTCTAACCATCTTAACACCGGATGACGTTCCGGAATGTCCATCTAGGGCGCCCCGGTTCACATTCCAGAACGTGCACCTTTTTGCGGCATTGTTTGAATGCCAAGCGCGGGTTATCAGGTTCCAATGTGACTATTTGCCTGTCACGCCACACACTCGGCCACAGGGAAGCTTCCTGAATGTAAATATACCGACTTTTGTTTGTTTCATTTACACTGCTTGTCAATTTTATCATGTTGTATCAAAGTAATATTGCTAAAAGTAGTGTAATTGTATTGTAGTGTAGTATTACTGGAAAATAAAGCTATGATTATGTTATGAATGTATTTATTTGTGGAACTATTATTCTGATAATTATTTAATGCATTACGTACTTGCTCTACCAAACACTAAGACAGCCTGGCGACTGACTGTGTGTGTGTTGCCGAGCAATTTTTATGAAAAATAATGCAATAAAATATTCTAAATTAATTATTTATAGGAAATAAGTATTATGATCAGTAAATATATGCATTACTGGCCATCCCGTACACAAAGGCAAGCTAAAAAGGGCCGCTAAGTTCATAGTGACGAGTGCTAGCCATCAAAACAACACTGTCCCCTTTTCTCCCTCACCACTGCAGCCCCAGGGAAATTTCTAGAGGGTTAATATCAGGAATGGGACGAATAAGTTTCAAATTTAACTAGTTAAGTCAATTTTCAATTTTTTCCAGTTAGGATAACCTGATTATTTGATCATTAACTAATTACCGTATATGTCGGCGTACAAGGCCACGGGGTGTATAAGACAACCCCCAAAATTTTCATTAAAAACATAGGTTTTGAGCTATACTCGCTGTATAAGACTACCACAACTCTGACACTTACCAATGGGAGCTTACTGCCCCAGTAGTCCTTTACCAACCATCCCACTGACCAGTGATGCTGTTAAACACACTGCTAAGCAACACAACCTTGTTTATTTAAAATAAAGTCAGTTCACTTCAAGTAATGGCATCAAACGTTACCAGCTGGTGTATTGTAAAAACTAGTGTAAAAACTAGGCGTTGGTTATTTTACTGGAACTAATGTCGGTGCCTAGTAAAATTTTACCATTTACTTGAAATGGATTTACTGATTTATTTATATATTTATTTATAATATACTGTACTATATTAAAAATGTAGGCATAAAATACATTGCATGTATTTTCTTTAATTTATAAACTTGCTTGGTGAGACAATCGGTAGGATAGGCTGCTTGTTTATTTCAGCGGCAGTTGCAAATGGCGGGCGGTGCGTGATGATACCTGCATTTATTATGTTGTTATTTTACAGTATGTTAGACAGGTTTATAATAAATTTTTATCATTTTCATGTACTGGTAATCTTATTTTTAATCCAGCTTTCCAAACGTAAGTTTCAGTAGAAAATACCGTATATAGTCGTCTATAACCCCCCTTCGTATATAGGTCGACCCCGATTTTTTGACCAAGAAATCGTTAATTTATGATATTCCTTGTTTATAGGTTGACCCAAGTTTTTGAGGGTAAAGGAACAACAAAACCCTCAGTAAAAATACTCTACGTCCTATAAACTTGTTTACCATTTATTATTACGACACTTTACAGTGAAACGAGGGTAATTTCAACAAAAATACAGTTGTACCCCACTTAACGCGGTCAATTGAACCCAGAGGGTCCCGCGTTAAGTGAACAACAGAACGTATGGGATTAATTCCAATAGAAACCGGCCCGACCCCCAAACTCCACTTTTTGAAGGCACATACCTATGTTGTAGTAAAAATAACATCTTAAGTTTATGATGGTACATGCACACAATTAATACTTAAGAGAAATAGAGAAATACAGTCGCCAAGTTAATGTCCATTCAAATAATGGACTCAACCTTGCCTCCCCCCCTCTTCCAACCGTGCGGTCAGTCCCAACCCTCCCCCCCACCCCCCACCAATCCTCCCTTCCAGGGTTTTTAACATTTAGTATTAAATAATACCTCAGATTAAAGTTAGGATAATATAATTGACATTGCTGGATTCCTTGTAAGACCAGGAATATTTTGAATATAAATGTCATATATTTTGCACAAAAGATAACATAGTTAATTTGAGAAAATTTTTTATCTAAAATTTGTATGTCTAATGCAAAAATATGATGTTTATATTCAAAATGATCATCAAATTATAAGAATTCCAGCAATGTAAATTATATTCAGACCGGATAATTTGTATGAATTTTATGAGCTAAAACAAATATCTTCAGTTAATAAAAAAAAAAATAATTCTTCACAGGGTAACAGATGGTCGGTCGGTCCCTCCCTCCCCCCCACCCCCCACCAACCGTCCCAAGGAGATGTGTGGGATAACCACTAAATTTTAATAAATAATACCTCAAACTAAAGTTAGGATAATATAATTGACATTGCTGGATTCCTTGTAAGACCAGGAATATTTTGAATATAAATGTCATATATTTTGCACAAAAGATAACATAGTTAATTTGAGAAAAATTTTTATCTAAAATTTGTATGTCTAATGCAAAAATATGATGTTTATATTCAAAATGATCACCAAATTATAAGAATTCCAGCAATGTAAATTATATTCTGGCCGGGTAATTTGTATGAATTTTATGAGCTAAAACAGGCAGTCAGGCAGGGTGGCGGGTGGGGCAAATCTAAAAATAGCATCTCGAGCCGGACACTCACCGCGTATATGTGGAAAAAATCCGTGTTAAGTGAAAGTTCAGCTCTGGCGAGGCACCGCGTATATGATAAAACGCGTTAAGTGAAACCGCGTTAGGCGGGGTAATACTGTATTGTATATTTCCATTCAAGTATTTATTCAAGTCAATTAGGAGGGAATGACTCTTGAGAAAATTTTTATCTAAAATTTGTATGTCTAATGCAAAATATATGATGTTTATATTCAAAATGATCACCAAATTATAAGAATTCCATACTGTAAATTATATTCTGGCCGGGTAATTTGTATGAATTTTATGAGCCAAACAGCAGTCAGGGCAGGGTGGCGGTGGGGCAACGCAAAATAGCTGCTGGGATGACACTCACCGTGATATGTGGAAAAAAAATCCGCAGTTATGAAAGTTCATTTGGCGCAGGCACTTCAGAGGGGAATGCTGCTAGGCGGGTAATACTGTATATATATATATATATATGTATATATATATATATAATATATATATATATATATATATATATATATATATATATATATATATATATATATATATATATATATATATATATATATATATATATATATATATATATATATATATATATATATATATATATATATATATATATATATACACATATATATACAGTATACTCTACTAATTGCTTTTATATATATATATACACACATATATACATACATACATACAGACAGAGATTCCCATTTCACGACGGGTTAGGGGACCCAAATCCAGGTCAGAAGTCCGATAGATAAATTTTTTAAATAAATAATTCACAATGAAATAGAGCACAGTAAAAGTAATGAATAATGAGAATGGATACAGTACAGTGAAAGTAATAAATAATAAGGAATGGTTACAGTGACTGGAGCACTTACCTTCACCGTAGTCAGGTGAATGCATTACAGTCTCCCCATAATTTTCACTATACATGGAGACTATATTAACTGGAAACGCTTCGCATAGAAAATGTAATACGAAGAAAAAGAAAAGAAATAAAATAAATAAAAATCTGAGGCGCATCGTGAAGTCGAAGCAGTCGGTAAGTCGGGTTCGTCTGTATATATATATATATATATATATATATATATATATATATATATATATATATATATATATATATATATATATATATATATATATATATATATATATATATATATATATATATATATATATATATATATATATATATATATATATATATATATATATATATGTTATGGTCCTCGTTAATGAACTCAATTGCTCCAGAGGGTCGTTCGTTAACCTAAACCATTGTTTCAATGGGATATTGGGTAATTGGTTCCAACTCACAGAAAAGTATTTACAAAGTAAAGCCCCAAAATGCATAGTCAGAAACACTCCTAAAATTCCCTAAATCACTATATATATATCGCATATGTTATTATATACTAGAACTCTTAATCACTACTGTAATGATACAGGTGATTAATTTTATCTCTTGTGCAAAATATATGACGTTTATATACAAATTATTCGTCTTGCAACGATTTCAGCAATGTAAATTATATTCTCTTAACTTTAGTATGAGATATTATATATGATAAACAGAAAGCTTAACGAAACACTAAACTTTTGTGGGGCGCAGGGTAGGGAGGAGGGAAGGAGGAGGAGGGAGTGAGCGCAGCCAAGCAAGGCGCTAAAGGCAAGCAAAGCAAGCATGGGAAGAGGTGGAGAGCGGGTGAGAGGTGTATTTTGATTGACAGATAGTGCGCTCTGGTGAAGTATAATTTGTTTATTTACTTGAGTTTTTGCTTTTAGCTCATAAAATTCATAGAATGTCACAGAATATAATTTACATTGCTGGAATTTTATAAGATAGTGATTAATTTAAATATAAGCAAAGCTAAAATTTGCATTAGACATACAAATTTTAGATCTAATTTAAGAATTTTTATTAGAGATAAAAAATTTTATCTTTTGTGCAAAATATATGACGCTATATTCAAATTATTCGCTGTCTTGCAAACGATTCCAGCAATACAAATTATATTCTCCTTAACTTCTTTAGTCTGAGATATTATATGATTAAAACCCAAGCCTAGTGCTTTTCCCCCAAAACGTTTCGGAAGGTGGGGTGTGGTAGAGGGAGGGAGGTGACAGTGACATGTTTGATGCTATGCCTGTGGTGTGAAGTATTTAATTGTTAATTTATGTCCTTTAGGACGAAAACTGACTTTTGCTTTCTTTTCGTTCAAAAAGATATTTACGTAATCGCTTTTCGAATGGTTTAGTTAAAAACTGTTGTATCTCAATAATATTCCCTCCTAATTGACTTGAATAAATACTTGAAAAATATACAATATTTTTGAAACTACCGGGTTTCAATGTAAAGTGTCTTAATAATAAATGGTAAACAATTTGCCTGACACTTTCGTGTTTCATGCATGGCTAGCCTCAGTTTATATGGGGCGTAGGCGTTTTTACTGAAGGTTTTGTTGTTCCATACCCTCAAAAACGTGAGTGCGTACTATAAATGAGAATATCATAAGTCGCGATTTCTTGGTCAAAAATCAGAATGACTGATAAGCGAGGGGTTATAAGCGAGTATATACGGTATGTAGTCACAATTTGATTCTTTCGTTTTAAAGTGGCGACCGCAGTAATAAGCTTGTTGTTAAGCTGTGCAGCTGTAGGCTCAGCATCGCATATACACACAAAGCCCGCTAAAAAAATAGTTTTTGAAAAGTCAGTTCGGGTGGTCAGTTCTGGCATCCGGATTTTGGACTTTTACTGTATGAACAGTAAATAAGTGTTACTTTCATATTCTTATGTAAAGTAATGGCGATATGTTTTCGTGTCTTACTTACATCTGAGATCTCTCTTTTTCTTTACCATTATCGATTGCTACTTCTATTGTTCATTTATTAACATTAAATAACATTACTTAAAAACAACCATATTAATTTTACTACAGCTACAACCAAGTCTTATTTTCTTCAGTTTTATATATGTAGAACCAGTCAGTCACTGGTTTTTGTAATCCACGAAAACAATGCTGTGTCATTTCCTCGTGTGTTTTAATATTCTACGTATTATTAATGGTGTATTGCTCATTTGCACACACAAACATTAATTCAATAAAAAAGACATTCAGTAATTAACAATAATGAATCTTTTGTACATAGAGAAATAGCGCTGTTTACGATTATGCACGTCGTCTGCGTTGGCGGGCCGTTCAACCCGTCCGAAATTCAAGTTTCCGCCGTCAAAATTTTTATTTATTTTATTTTTGTGTTCCAATAAAATCGTTGAATTAAAAACTTCGCGAAATTTGAGAAGCTACTATACGACATTTAACCCTTCAATATGTCTTAAAAGAGACCATGATGCAGAGAAAGTGGTTCTAGTGCTTCAAGCATAAGCACAAATCACTATCTATCCAGGAAAAGGTAAATTTCCATGGTCGGCACGGCCAGGTCAGCCGGACTAGAGAGATTACAACCTGTACTTGCCTCTGATATGAAGCCAGTAATAAGAGCTGCCATCCACTCGAGGTTGCAGTGCAGGTGGGGTACTGTCGAGACAAACAATGTCTGCGACATTAACCCTCCATTGGGTGCCTCAGTATATCAGAGACTGTCCGTTACTCTTTGGTGCTGGGGGTGGTAGTGTGGCAGAAGTCGTCTCCTTAGTGGAGGAAGCTGACCATCTACACAAGCTTTGATATTTTATCTATTAACGTTTAAATGATTTTCCAAAACTTCTGTTATTTGTTGCTTGTGTTTTTACCTTGCATTAAATTTAGTCTTTTAAACCTTTATGTTAATTCGGTGACATATTACCTAAGCTGTTGCATTGCTAAGGATGTAATTACCACAATCAACCAATCAACCCCGACCTTGACAATGGATGACCTGACATGGTATATCAGACAGTCAGTAATATAAGACCACTAATCCCCTACTTCTACCAAACATTGATCAGGTCAGCTCAATGTAACATCCACAATGCAACATTTCTTATGTTTTTCATAAAAAGAATTGAGGCCCCATCATTATCATGTTTTTCTGACTGTGGAGTGAGCAGTGTAACTTTGAAAATGTCTGGCAAGCATTTTACTCACCATCTTTAAGGCCAAATTCTCTTTTGATGTCTCCCTCACCTTAACAGCCCCTTAGCCTTGAAAGGGACATGTGATGATACTAGACTTGTTCTTAATGATGTGGTGAGTGTTGTTTAACTTTTTTGTACTGCTACTAGTATTGTAGGGTTGTTTTAGGTGACATCACGAGGTGCGATCAAAAGTTCCCGGACTGGCTTCACAAAAACTTTATTTTTCAAGATATTACAGTGAAACTTTTAGTCACCCTCAAAATATTCTCAGGGCCTCAATGCAGTGCTGAATCTGCTCTCCCCACTTCTGGAAGCAAATCTGGAAGTCCTCTTTGACAGGCCAAAGAGCACCTGTAATTTTCCTGGATCCATTCTGTCCCTGAATTTCTTCCCTTGAGGTTCAACTTGAACTTCAGAAACAGCCAGAAATCACAGGGGCCTGATCTGGAAACGGAGGTGGGGACCACTGGGTTGTTGTGCTTCATCAGAAAATCATTCACAGAGAGAGAGTGTGCACAGGATGCAGGTGCATTGTCCTGGTGAAGCAGCCAATTGCTAGTAGTCGATCATAATCTGGTTTTACATTTCCATATGAGATGTCCCCACGGCTTAGCAATCTCGTGGATGGTCACCTATGATCTTCATGGACAAGCTGGTCATTTTTCTGGACAATTTCATCATTTCTCTCACTTGAAGGCCTTATGAAGCCAGTCCAGAAATTTTGGACCACACCTCGTATATGGGTGTCCGTCCAATTAGGAACCTATACTGTTGAACCCCATGTCATATGAGCCTGATTCACAACATTTCAACCTGCAATGTGGTTTCAGGAACTAACCCATTACAAATGAGGGCTTACATTAACTGTATATCTACCTGAAATTACAAGTTAAAACCTCTTTATACCTAATGATAATAATTGTACGATAATTCTTTCATAATTATCTTGTTTTTTTTTTTTTTTAACAGTGATTAGCACCCAGGCACAGGTCACTGACCCACATCAGGCAAAGGGGGCAAAAATTTAATAATAAAAAAATAATAATAATCATAAGAAAGAAAAAAAAAGATCAATAGTGAGAAACAATACATGTATGTTGTGTTGTCAAGAGTAAGAAGAAACAATTGAGACCCTGCAATTGTGTGTAAATGAGCAGAAAGTCAGATCAGCAACCTGGGACTTGGTCACAATAGTGATGCCATATGGCGCAAGGGTCTACCATTAGACAACACATTCTGCTTCCAATATCTTCCCAGGCGGTAGTACCTTCCTGTTTGATAGCTGCCTACTACTTTCTGTATATACTAAATAAAAGAAATGAAAATTACATATAGTACTGTATATATATATATATCTATCAAAATTCTAAGTTAGAAAAGAACCATAACATAACAGAGCTCTCAGGTGGGGTATGGTTAAAATATCCCACCCAGGAATGGATGAGTTGTCGGTATGAATTTTATTGTAAGATGGCAGGTCAATGGGTAATGGAGCTTAAATTCACTTTGGTAATAATATTTTTAATAAATTGGGCCAAAAAGTGTAAAAATAAGGGTTAAAGTAGCTAAAAGTCACGTGACTGTGAAACTCTGTGATTGGTTGTGGCGTGACAGGTTGGCTCGAGCTGCTGAGTGGGAGCCTGGAGGCAGCCAGCTGTGGTGTAGGTGTTGTTACCAGCAGAAATACAGGACTTGTGGCCATATGCAATGTTGATATACACAGGCATACCTTATTTTAGGTTAAAATAAATTACTGCTCCAAGATCATCGTATGTATTTACTTGCTGGGTGCCAAAATGATGCAAAAGACCGATAACTCCAACATGGAAGTTTTCATCACTGTTCTCTATTTCATGTCTGGAAAATGTAAGTTTAGTCACTGAGCTATATTTAATGTTTGTGGAAGGACTAGGGATGACCATGGCCAGTGGATGGGCTTGAGATGATCAGATGATAGATGTAATTTAACGTGCTTCATAGCTGGATGGCGAGTTCTTGATAATACTCTACAATCATAAAGACATCTACTTTGTGGAAATTTCGTTCATTTGCTTTGATGAACTCTGGTAGTAGTTGTCCAACCTTCTTGGCTGATCGGCTCTGTAAATAAATATTATTACTAATTAATTGTGCTTTACTGTTCAACAAAAGTAATACTACATTGATTATATAAATATTAATAAGTGCTTTAACTAATTCAGTGGATATTAGCTGCCTACTACAAATTTCATAGTATAAACATTCCAAACAATATTGGTATTATTTTTGGTTTTGGTCATCTAGGGAACCATAAGATTCTAACTGTGGGATTAAATACTTTAAACAACAAGACACATTATCTTTACAGGATTTCTGTAGCAAATTATTTTCTATCACATAGAAAATACAGGTCATATGTTAGGTTAGGCTATGATAAGTTATAAGGTTAGCTTAACATACACCAATAATG
Source organism: Homarus americanus (assembly GCF_018991925.1). Taxonomy (NCBI): domain Eukaryota; kingdom Metazoa; phylum Arthropoda; class Malacostraca; order Decapoda; family Nephropidae; genus Homarus; species Homarus americanus. The sequence continues at coordinate 20,122,553 of NW_024730668.1, forward strand.
AGGTAGTAACTCAAAACTAGTGATTTAGATAGAAATGAAGGTCAAAATCATTTAACACATAATAAGCCATCAGAAAAAATATACAGTCAACCCTCACTTCACAGCGGTTAATGCAACCCACAGGGTACACGGAAAGTGAAAGCAGCATAAAAGTGAATAACATAACATATAGGATTAAATGAAATAGAGACCAGCTGACCCCAAACTCAACTTTTCCAACACAATACCTATGTTCTAGTAAAAATAAATACAGTCGCCAAGCTAATGTCCATTCAAATAATTGAGTCAACTCCTCCCCTCTTCTCACACTACACTCGCTGGCTCTTCCCTCTGAGAAATTTTGGGGAAAACCAGGTATAGTAGTAATAAATAATACCTCAAACTAAAGTTAGGATAATATAATTGACATTGCTGGATTCCTTGTAAGACCAGGAATATTTTGAATATAAATGTCATATATTTTTCAAAAAGATAACATATTTACTCAGAGTTAACATTACATCTAAAATTTGTATGTCTAATGCAAAATCTATGATGTTTATATTCAAAATGATCATCAAATTGTAGAATTCCAGCAATGTAAATTATATTCTGGCGAGTAATTTGTATGAATTTTATGAGCTAAAACAAATATCTTCAGTTAATAAAAAAATATTCTTCACGACACTATCTGTCAATCAAAAGTACCCCACCTTGCCTCCCCCTCTTAAGCCAGATGGTCAGTCTGTCCCAACCCTCCCCCCACCTCCCACCAACCCTCCCTTCAAGAGAAGAGTGGGTGAAAAAAAACTAGATTTAACATTTAGTATTAAATAATACCTCAGATTAAAGTTAGGATAATATAATTGACATTGCTGGATTCCTTGTAAGACCAAGAATATTTTGAATATAAATGTCATATATTTTTGCACAAAAGATAAGATATTTACCTAAACTAAACAATTATATCTAAAAATTTATGTCTAATGCAAAATATATGATATTTATATTCAAAATGATCATCAAATTGTAAGAATTCAGAAATGTAAATTATATTCTGGCGAGTAATTTGTATGAATTTTATGACTAAAATAAAAATCTTCAGTTTATAAAAAAAAATATTCTTCACACGGTAACAGATGGTCAGTCACCCTCCCCACCCCCCAGCCCCCACCAACAGTCCCTACTAGATAAATGTGTAGGAACACCAGACTTTTACCTTTTTAGTAATAAAAATAAATCAGACTAAGTAAGGATAATAAATTGACATTGCTGGATTCCTTGAACAGGAATATTCAGAATATAAATGATATACACAAAAGATAACATATACTAAAAATAAAAATCTCAAAATTTAGCCAAGCAAAACAAAACAAAAACACAAAAAACCACAAAAAAACCCCAAAAAATTTTATAGGCTAAATAAAAATTATACTTCACCGTGTAAAATTACACCCACGGAATGTAAGCATCCTGGGTTCTGGCAGGGCACCTTGTAACGATGGAAACAGCGGAATGTGGGACGCGTAAAGTGAGGTTGACTGTAGTCACATATCTTAAGTATAGGGATGACCAAAACTTAAAATTTACCAAATACAGTACAGTGGCCCTCGGTTAACGAACTCAATTCGTTCAGAGATTCGTTACATTAACCGAAAATTTACGTTAACCAGAAACCATTATTTCAATGGATATGGATAATCGTTCCAGCTCACAGAAAAGATATATACAAAGTAAAAGCCAAAAATGCATAAAGTTAAAACACTCCTCAAATTCCCTAAATTTCACTTAGATCACTATATATACATATATACATACATATACACTAGAACTATCAAATCACTACAGCAATGTGATACAGGTGATTAATTTTATCTCTTATGCAAGAAATATACGAAATTTATATTCAAACTATTAAGCTGTCTTGCAAGTTCCAGCAATGCAAATTATATCTCCCTAACTAGTCTGAGATATTATATAATTAAAACTTAAAACCTTCTGAAAACCCCAAGCCTTTCTTTGGAAAGTGGGGGTAGGAAGGAGAAGGGAGGGAGGAGGATGGGTGACAGTGACATGTTTGACAATTGGCACCAGGTGTGAAGTATTTACAGGGCCAGATTAAACTAATAGGGCCTGAGGCACAAATCAACACAGGCCCCCTGCCCCCCAAAGTATATATATATATATATAGCAAGAACAAATTGTACTAAAATTTATCAATGATTTCATCAAATATTAAGCTTCTGCAAAATAACACATTCAATGTTCATAAAAGACAGAAAATTGAGGCGTTGAGAGGACATCGTTGACAAGCTCATGTTTAAAAAGCTTCAACTTCAGTCATCAAGTGCCTCATGGTTAATCCGGCACTGAATATTTAATTGTTAATTTATGTCCTTTAGATTGAGTTTTGTTTTTGCTTATAAAATTTAATAAGTGACCTGGGTGAATTTAATTTACATTGCTGGAATTCTTATAAGATAGTGATTAATTTGAATGTAAACATGCCATAGTTTGCACTTGACAAATTTTAGTAATCATTTTGTACATTACAAGTATTCTGATTACATGTACAGTTCAGCTTTGCCCTTAGGATGGTGTGTGCATGTAAATGAGTTTCAATAAATGAATAAAGTTACATATATCGAGCCAACAATAGTTGAAGAACTTTTATGCAGACAGAGCTTGGATGGCTAAATTTTAGAATGACCAATAATTTTAATACAGTACTGTATAAAAATAAACAAATATTAAAAGAGCACAATTTTCTTGATATTTACTCCATTGAAACGAATGTAAACATAGAAGAGATTACTGAATTGGCTGATACCTCCTCAGCTTATCAGCTGATGTTCAAAACAAAACGTGATTTTCGCCAAGGATTTCGTTAATCAAATTTTTTTAGTTAACGAATTGAAGATTCTTGAAGGTAATTAAGTTAACGGCGTTA